>NW_010309187.1:0-265 GCF_000700745.2 Antrostomus carolinensis
AGGCAGCTCTCATCCCCACGGCACCTCGCTGCTGCCGGCTGCCTCCCTCAGGAAGCCCATCCTGCTGTCCTCCCACAGGGAGAACAGCCTGGAGGAGTGTGGTCTGGAGCTGTACTTCATCCAGGACATGGAGATCCTGGGCAAGGTGACCACCCACGAGCTGAAGGAAGGTGGCGAGAGCATCCGAGTGACAGAGGAGAACAAGGAGGAGTACATCATGTGAGTGGCTGTCCCCGGGGACCCCCCGAGCGCCTACCCCCACCGG
>NW_010309187.1:761-1318 GCF_000700745.2 Antrostomus carolinensis
CCACCGTCTGTCTTCCCAGGCTGCTGACAGACTGGAGGTTCACGCGGGGCGTGGAGGAGCAGACCAAGGCTTTCCTGGACGGCTTCAACGAGGTGGTGCCGCTGGAGTGGCTGCGGTACTTCGACGAGAAGGAGCTGGAGGTGAGCTGGTGCCTGTGCTGGGATGGGGATGCGGAGGTACCGGTGCTTCCCACCCAGGAATGGGATGTGGTGACAGTAGAGCACGCAGGCTGTGCTGACAGGGGTACCGCTGCCCGGGTGGTTGGGTCTGTGGGGTGGCTCGTTGGGTCCATTAGCAAGAAAACGTTTTGTTGGAGGTGAGAAATTCCTCCCAGACGCCTCCATTGACCAGTGCCGTGTGCAGCCCAGCACCGGAGAAGTCAGTGCTCCGAGGTGTGGGCACAGGGCCCTGTTCCTGTCCCCCTGCTGAGTGTCCCCTGTCCGCAGCTGATGCTGTGCGGCATGCAGGAGATCGACATGAACGACTGGCAGAAGAACACGATCTACCGGCACTACACCAAGAACAGCAAACAGATCCAGTGGTTCTGGCAGGTCAGT
>NW_010309187.1:1643-3181 GCF_000700745.2 Antrostomus carolinensis
CCAGGTCGGGCGGTGCTGCTCTGTGCTGGCCAGGAGAGAAAGGGGTGAGAAATGGCTCTGCTGGAGCTTGGGGGTGACGGGATCCCACCCTCCTGCTGCACTTTTCTTGTAGGTGGTTAAAGAGATGGACAATGAGAAGAGGATCCGGCTGCTGCAGTTCGTGACGGGGACTTGCCGCCTGCCCGTCGGGGGGTTTGCAGAGCTCATCGGTGCGTGTTCCTGGGTGCTCAGCCCGGGTCAGGGGTCCTGGGGAGACGGGCGGGGGCAGCAGCCCTGTGCAGGGGCCGGAGGGTGGGACCTGGATGTCCATGTCTCCAGCACAGACTTCAGGACAGCCCACACACAGCACGTAAGCCGGGCAGCAGCTGCAGCGTCTGAGCACAGCGATCGATTTGGTGGCGTGCCGTACCCAGACAGAGTCCTCAGCCAGGAGCTGTGCCGCCACGCTTCGGTTAACTTTGTCAGCCCAGCTTGTAATCTCATTTCGAATGAGACTTTATTTTTTATTTAATTTTGATTTTTTGCGATGAAACCCCCTTTCCAGAAAGCCGCAGAGTGGCATCGTTCTGCTCTCATCCTTTAATTTTGGTACGTTTTGGGGCCTGTACCAGCCTTTCCCTTATTTCCTGGCATCAGTGTCAAGCCAACCAGCTAACTTGGACCACTGCTTTATTCTTGCTGGTATATTAGCTTTTTTCCAGCCCCCTGGAGCCTCTCCAGCATTCACGATCTGTTAAAAAGCGACCTCAGTGACTCAGACTTCCTGAGCCAAGTCCTTTAAAACTCTTGGATGGACCCACTCAGTCCTGTGGGTCTGTGGATAAAGATGTTTTAGCACTTGCTATTTAACCGTCCTGCTCTGAAGCCAGGCTGTTATCTGCACTGTGAATATGCTTTTTGCCTTTCTCCTTTCTTGTTTGTACCTCCTCTCTGCAGAGGGGTCAGAGCAGGCAGGGAGGGCTGCCATGGATTTGTGCCCCGATGTGTCTCTAGGATCAGAGGGGCGTGTGGTGGTGGGATCTGCAGGGTAACGGCGAGTCGGAGGGTTTTCTTTTTCAGCTCCTGGTCATGTAATGAGATTTGCTGTGTTCACAATTAACAGGCAGCAACGGGCCCCAGAAATTCTGCATCGATAAAGTTGGCAAAGAGACGTGGCTGCCTCGGAGCCATACATGGTAAGTCGTTTCTCCTCAGCCCTGTTAGGAGCACCCGGGGACAACCGCTGGCAGTCTCTGCGGGGCTGCACGGGGCCCCGGGCCCCTCCGTCCCCTCTGCCTGTGTTCCCACGGGACGGAGCTGCCGTTCCTGGCCGTGCATCTCACCGCAGCTGCAAGGGGACCCTGCCGTGGGGTGAGAACCGGGCTGGCAGCGCTACTCACGGCCTCTGCTGTCTCTCCAGCTTTAACCGCCTGGATCTCCCTCCCTACAAGAGCTATGAACAGCTGAAGGAGAAGCTGCTTTATGCGATTGAGGAGACAGAAGGATTTGGACAGGAGTGATGGAGCTTTGGTGCTTTCCCATGGCGGGGAGGGCCCTGG
>NW_010309187.1:3192-3516 GCF_000700745.2 Antrostomus carolinensis
AGTGCCTGCCGGCCGGCGCCCGCGGAGCCCAGCGCCAAGCCCTTTCCGTGGGATGGTGCACAGGCAGCTGCGGACGCTGTTGCTCTTGTTCCTGTGTGAGATCTGCACTAACAGCCCTGGGGGAAACGGGTCCATGTTTCCCTCCCCAGACAAATGGGAGGTGTGATGGAGGTGGACGCTAAAGCCTGGCTCTGCTCAGCTGGTGAGGGGCGCGGGCTGGCGCTGAGGGGACGGGGCGAAGCCCTGGGCCTTGGCAGGCAGCGCGGGGCACCGAGGCTCCCCGCTCCCCCTCGCAGCCGCTGGTCCGTGCGATCTGGGTTCGGC
>NW_010309188.1:0-1475 GCF_000700745.2 Antrostomus carolinensis
GGTGGGTGCCTGTCTGCCGGAGCTCGGGCTGCGCTGTAATCAAGCGCACATGGGCTTCTTGGCTGGGGAGGGCATTTCGTAAGTCCCAGCCGAGGGAGAAGGCGGGGGGTGGGCTGCCAGCTCCGGTCGGGGCAGCCAGCAGCCTGCGGGAGCCGGGCGAGGCCAGATCCGCACCCGCTCCGCACCCTCTCCGCGCCCAGGCGTGGTGGTGCTGGCGCTCCGGAGCCTTCCAGGAAGAAGTCGATTTGTTCTTGTACCTGAAGCAGGTGATGTTTATGCAGAGACATCTGAATGACAGCAGGAGTGAAGGACAAATCTAATAAAGCCTAATAAACCGTGAGAGTCTAAATGTCATTAAACTTACAAAGATGAGACTCCAAATCACCAAAAAGGTAAATGTCTTCATTAGTCTGATCTCTGAAGACTGTCGAACATTTCATTAATTTATAATTTATGATTGTTTGACAAATATTGAAAAGTATGTAAATATGAGGGGGATAATGTCTTTTCTGCGGGAGATAAGGAAATGACCCAAACTGTACGTGCCTGCTAGATTACACACGAGGTTCCATCTATCTGTTATCAAACTGTGCCTTCCCTTTATACAACATATTGTGCAACTGACAAGTGAAATAGTGCAGATAAACCAATGGTTTAAAACGTAATAAAGACAACAGCCATTTGCATTTTTTACATTTTATTACAAAGGTAATTTACTATGACACATTTCTGAATGTAATTTATGAAAACATTTTAAAGCAATTATATAATGTATACAGCACTCGGAGACACAGAAAGTCAGATAAATAATAATCTTATGGATCTTCAGAGACTTTCCATAACGCTGAAAATATAGACTTTCTCAGGAACAGCAGTAAAACATAAAATCATAGAAATAAAATGCGGAATGATGTAATAAAGAGGAAATGGGTACACTTCGAACTGGAATTGCAACATTAGATAATCAAGAAAACAATCTCATCTATTCCAAAGAACTAGATCATCTCAGATTTTTTTTTTTTTCATTCTTCTGTGTTGTGAAATAGTCTTCTTAAAGAAAAGAGGATTTCTGAGGAAAACGTCTTGCATCCCTGTCCTCTTTGGTGGACCAAGAAGTGGACCTTCCAGAGGGGATGCCGGGGAGGCAAGGAGCAGCGCCAGCCTCCGGTCGCTCTCCTGTGACAAAGGGGAATTACGAGTTTGTTATCGCTCTTCCTCTCGGGGAGAGAGGGGACAGGAGGTGCAGCTTTGCGCGTCTGCCTGCGGAAGTCGCTGCGCGGGGCCGGGACCCGGGGGTGCGGGCAGGCCCGGGCAGCCGACCCCCTGCCCTCTCCGTACCCGCCCGGCTGGACCCGCTGAAAGTCTCCGCCGTCTCCCCCCCTCCTCAGCACAGTGCACATTTGCTTCCGCCCCAGTGTAGTCCACGGAGAGGTTACCGCTGTTTTGGTGGGCGAGGGGCACGGGGCGGCCCTCGG
>NW_010309188.1:1490-3878 GCF_000700745.2 Antrostomus carolinensis
TGCCCGCTTCCTCCACTCGCTGCTCCGCGGCTCTCCGCGGCTGGCCCAGGAACTCTTGGCTGCTTACCATGGAGGGCAGGGAGACGGACAGAAAACGAGAGGGGACAGCATCGCCTGATCAATGTCTCTCTCTAGGTGCCTCCAACAAGGTATTTGCACCCGTAGGGTCAAGCAAACCCATTGCGTGCAACTGCCTGGCATTTTTGCATGCCCCAAAGCCACCCAGTAGACAATAAGCCACGGAGCACAGTTTTGTAAAAGCCCCGCGTTCCCCAGAATGGGCTCTGTGTCTTTGTCTTTACATAAAACAGCACCCTTTGGCCAAATGTGCCTGTAACGAGCTTGTAAAACAAGCCAGAAATCTCAGCTCTTCCTTGAGTCTACAACAAGTCGTTTTATTCCCAAATATATAATTGCAAATATGCTAGGACTGTTAGAAGTGGGACTAAAAACCCCCCTAGCAGAGCTGGTTACCTGCTGTGAGCCTCACTGCCACAGCCCCTTTCACCAGACATATTAAATCTCTTACCCTAAGAAAACAGGCACTTGTCACGATTGAAACCCGACGTACCGGGGCAGCGGGATGTAACAGTTTAGGGAACTTTGTATTTTCCCCGGAGGCCCTTTCAAGTGGAGGTCCCTAAAACGCCTTCCCGGAGAGGCCTGAAGGGTCTTGCCCTGGCGTCAACGTCTCTGAGAGCCACGTCCAGAGAGGTGCCCCAGAGAGGTGCCCCCCTCCGCTTCCCCCTGCCCACCGCCATCCCCTTGCCTCTGGCCTGGCGCTCAGTTATTTATGGTGTGAAAGAGATTTCGACGAGATGGCAGGTGATTCCTCTCTCCAGAACCCGGTTTTTATGTGTGTGTCCACAGCCTGGTCGGTTGTCTCACCCGACGGAAGGTCCCAGGGGCCAGCCCCCGGCCCTCAGCCCCGGGCCGACAGGGCAGGCGCAGCGGCAGCGGTGCCCAGATCTCGGATCGCCACCCTGGGTGCCGCCAGCTATCCTCCCCCCGCCCTTCGACAACACGCCGTCATTCTTTCCCAGCTCTGAAGTATGTGTTTTATTATAGATTATTTAATTTGATGAGCAACATTCCCATCGCCCTGAGCACAGTCTAAGTGGAAAAAGGTTTACTTGGCATGGCGAAACAATTTCAATAATAATAATTAAAAATAAAAAGAAGCCAACGACGCGCACACAAGCAAAAAAAAGCTCTCCAAGTATCGCCAGAGGGGCTGAGCCGGCTTCCACCGACCTGAGTTTTCCACCCAACGAGACCTCAACTCTTTTCTCTAGTGGAGACCAGGAACGAGAGGTGTCCTCTCCTACCATCCCACATCTGCTGCCAAGGCAGGTCCTCCCCGTCCAGTCCTGACATGACTGTTTGTGAGCATCTTGGCTAACAACTGGCAGTTGTCGAAAACTGGTAAAATGTCCCCTGTAATTTAAGTTCAATATATATCAGGCGACAGAAAGACACTGGCAACTCATTTCTAGGGAGTAAATGATTTCTTACAACACTCGCGGGTCTGGAACTTGCAACGAAAGGAGGAAAAAAGGCAGCGGCGGCCGGAGGCTGGGCTGGGAGAAGCCCACCGATTCCTCAGTCATAAAAGTGTACAATGGAAGGGCTTTATTGTCTCTAGTTAAGAAGCTCATAAGTGAACCCGTTTATTTCTGAATAGCCATGTTTTGATGACTTATAGTATATGCAAAAACAAACTTTCCCGCCGTGTTTTTTTCCTCCGTCATGCTTTTCTTTTCAAACAGACAGATGATTTTAAAAAGAAAAACACCCAGAAATGATAAATCGCGTCGCATAGCTAATGGCTGGAGGGCGCGTTTACCAATTCATAATCATTTATTCTTGGTGATGTATGACCCTTACTCTTAAATCTCAAAAGCTTCTATTTGAAGGTGTAAATAGCTTTTTTCCCCCTTGCAGTAAACCTTACTGCATTAGCAGTGATTGATCTCCTGTACAATTCGTCCCAGAGTGCTATTTTAGAGGGGGAACACTGGCTTTTGGAGATTAACTGGGGAATCTGTTACATATTAATGAACCTAGGAGATATACTAACGTTTTGGTAATTTAGTTATTTGTGTCTATAGCTTTCGCCGTTATTTTCTCTTAGACCCCCGCGGTTGTTATACATCGAATTAAAAAGTGGTCCTTCAGCATCATTTTTTCAGTGGCAACTAAACGCCATTTAATGTGAAAAACAAATGTTGACTTGTCTCTTAAAGGAAGTGTGTTTCTTGGCAAGACATCAAAGTGTTTTAAACTGTATTAGAAGGGTTTGTTAGTTTTCTTACCCGGAGCCTCCGGTAAGAAAATCGCCTCCCGGCGGAGGCAGCCCGGCGGAGGGGGGAGCGGGGGCTGCGCGGC
>NW_010309188.1:3925-6842 GCF_000700745.2 Antrostomus carolinensis
GGCACCTCTTTGCTGGGATTACAGGCTTGATTAACGTGCTAATGAATAGGGATGCTAAAGAGTCGTCCGGAAACCCGTCTGTGAGAAGGAGGAGTGAGAAACTCCTAGGCTGGGCTTAGCCTGCAGAGAGACCAACTTAACTAAAATGCCATTAACCTACTGCTCCTGAGCAGACGCTGGGGCAAAACACCTCGGAAATGCCTGAGAGGGGCCGCGGTGGAGACGGGAGGTGGAATACCCCCTGGGTTCCAGCCGCTGTCCCCGCAGCTGAGGCGAGGCCAAGGAGCGGACCGGGCAGCCCGGGCAACCGGGCAGGGCACCGGCACTCGCCGGCGGGGCAGCCCCTGCCCGGCTCCTCTGCGGAAAAATAGGGTCGCGGGGCTGGGGGGGAGGGACGAGAGCCCGGCGGTTCCGCTGCCCATTAACTTTGACATTCTTGCGCGGATTTATAAATTAGAGTTCATTATCCTGGAAGGTCGTTAAAGTAGGCAGCTCAGCTAAGAATTAATGCAAACCTCCTCGCTACAGCTGGCTTCGCCCTGAGCTGTCTGGTGGGCTCAGAAAGCAGGCGGAGGCTACAGCCACTCCAGTGGGCAAGGAGAGAGAGCGGTCCCTCCTGCCCTCCTCCACCCCACTGATGGCCGGTACCTAAAAGGTTGAAGCGCAGCTGGCCACCACCCTGGAGAGAGCAGCGAGCGGATCCTCAAGTCAAATGGATCTGCCCTTATTTTTTAAGGGAACAAACATGTTTCTCCCCCCGCGTCCTGTCCCAAAGTTAAACGTTTGTTTAGGACAAACTCGAGAAGCAACAGTCTTTGCGAGAACCTTGTTTTCCCCTTCTCCTCCTTGTGAATAACAAAGTGATCATAGGCTACTCGGACAGTTGGCGAGGAGAAAACTTTTGTTTTCTGGGGCGATTTATGTTCTTTATAAATATGTGGTTTGGAAAATAAAAAGAGACTTGAAAACGTTGTTACAATGAAAAAGGACAAATTAGAAGACATTTTCTGTGATCAAAGGAGGAAGAGAAAGCGAGTAGGGGTATTCAAAAAGCTTGACTTATTCACACAACTCCTTTGGAGCCCAGGGGCAACAAGCGTGTCTTACATTGAAAAGGCGGCTCTATTCAGAGTGCAGGTGCGAAGTGGTGTGGCACATTCTGCCACATTATGTAAAGGTTGTTGGAGATTAGTGTTCAGACTTAATAACTAAAGCGCTTGATTTACATTGGAAAAAAGCCCCCTCATCCGTGAAAGCAAAATAATTTAACGCGTGATCATTTCGAGTGCTGCTGATATCCTAATACTTGCATTGTTCTCGGCCAAGTACTAGAGGAGCGCGGATTGATGCTTTTGGGAACCTATCATTTACAGCCACTGAACTCCCCTCAGAACTGGAGGTCTGGAAGGGAGATAAAAGAGGGGCACAAGAGAAAAGTTTCACATTAGGGGAAAAAGAGAGAGAGAGAGTGGGACCCATATAAATGTGACAGTTCCCCCCCTCCCCGCAGACGACTCCGCGCCTCCTGCCCGGTGCGCCGGCAAAACGGCTCCCGGGTCTGCGGAGCCGAAAATTGGACTCAGGTCTCAGGCAATTCTCTACTCCGCCTTCCCCCGTTGGAACAGAATTACTTACCTTGCTAATTATTCATATTTATGTAAATGTCATTAGTTAATGTAACTTTCTATAAAAAGATAATCAGGCAAGAAGGGAGCATAGGTATTACCTTAAGTGCATTGGCTCTGGTTGTTTCATTCATATGTTAATACACGTGATGCAGTAGTGCCAGGCGTGGGGAGGGGGGAGAGGAGGGGAGAGGAGGAAGGCAAGGGAAAGAAATTAAATAATAATAACAAAGCCCCACAAAGGCTTTAAGTTCGCATCGCGGGATCAAGGAGCACGATGCCTTCTGATGCACTGAACAAAGGGGGACCCGGCGGCGCACTAGCCGCTTCGGCCGCCCGGGCATTCCGGAAACTTTGGGTGCCTTTTTTTGTTTGTATGTGTCCCCTCCTCTCCTAGAGCAGAATTTTATCCCTCAAATCGTTTCGATCTACTGAAATCCTCGTGCCGGGTTGAGACCCTCCATTCCCGAACGACTCGAACGAAAGTATCTTTGTACGGGACATATACCAATTAAAATTGCAATACTTTTTTGCATCCCTCTTTAGTGTAAGCATTTTAGGGCCATTTCCATAAATTCTCCACGAGAATAAAGGCTATAATGGGAACAAGGTGAGAAAGCTGTTAACCATTGTTTCAGCAAGAAAAGGTCGTAAGTCAGGCAATTGGTGTCTGACCTGTCAGGATAAGGTATAAAGGCTTTATTCATGCAGTCGCTCACGATTTTCTCAGCTCTCACAAAAGTGTTTTTATGATTCTGTTTTCTTACCTCGTTCCTTAATTAAAAAGCTGAATGATTAGAATAGCACCTGCATAATGTCTGGACGACGCCTGCATACTAATTCGCGAGTCTTTACATCTAGTAATTATAACATAAAATCAGAGATTGAATAAAACAGAAGGATTTTGCCCCTAAAGCCCTGCTAATCCCCTTTTAAAAGAGTCTGCTGAAATAATTCAGAACAGTTTCCGGAAGTTGGATTACCGACTCTTTTTTGACTATTTACAATGAAATGATATTTCACACTTAAAGGAGTCTCTGTATTTCTACAACAGGTTTTTAAAGGTGGCCTGTTTTTTAGACAATAACAATCCACTGACTCCTTGTTTCTTTTCCTACCCAATTTCCCTCCCCACCCTCCCACCACCACCCCTCCTCCCTTCCTGCCAGCAAGATCTTCATCTTTACCAAGTATATGCGAGGATTAATCTGTCCCCAGGTAGGGAGAACAAAACCTTCCCCCTGGAAACCTCCTTTTGACTCCCCACTCCGGGACTCCCAGCCTGGTCCCCC
>NW_010309188.1:7054-7277 GCF_000700745.2 Antrostomus carolinensis
GCAGAGGATAATTTAAGCCAGCAGTGACTAGTCAGAAGTTGGAAAATAATATTTTTGTGTGTGTGTCTTCCCAAAACAGCTGGGTGGGGGGGAAATGGAAGTTGGGGGTCCGTGTTTTGTCTGGCTTTCAGGGATGGGCTGGAGCACGTATCCTCAGGGGCAGCAGCGAGGCAGGGAGAGGGCAGGAAGGAGCCCCTGGCCGCGGGCAGGGCTGCCCCGAGGG
>NW_010309188.1:7505-11668 GCF_000700745.2 Antrostomus carolinensis
AAGGTTTCCTCGTAGCCCTGCGTGCTCCAGTCCGGCCATGGGGTTGACTGCTGAGGTTGAATAAGGAGAAAACGAGCCCGATGCGCGGATTTCCAAGCGCGGGAGTTGGTGCCCCCCGCCGTGGGGTCTCGTCACCTAACCCAGGCGATCTGGGGCGGTCCTGGCCTCGGAGCGGGGTAGCTCCCAATGCAGAAGTTGAGAACAAATTCAGCCTCACGGGAAAGCTGCAGAAGTTTATCTGAGCTGTTGCCAACATCAGGATCACCTTAATCTGTTGTGCCTTTTTTTTTTTTTTTACACTTAAAGTATTATTTTTGTGGTGAATTTTGTTGTCCCCCCTCCTTCTCCTCCACTAGCGTAATCCTGTAAAAACTCTAAATTATCTGTGAAAAAATTCAAGGTGTCCTTCAGCATTAAAAATGTGGGGGCTTTAAGCAAAAGCTTTAATGACATTCTGGCCCCATTATAACCATGGGAACGACGTACTCTGTTGGGATCTCAGAAATGTTACATATCCCTTAAGCAGGCACTCCCCTTGTTTGTTTACTCTAGTTTACTTTCATTTATATCTCAAGAATATTCTTTCATCAGGCGACACACGAAAGGACAAAGGGTGTAAATAAACTAACATATGGCCCAGAGGTTTTAGAGAAGCTGGAGCCGCTTAGCAAGTCATGTGGGTGATACTGGGAATCCGACTTCTCTCCTTCCCCCACCCCTGCATAACCTGCGCTTCCCTGCGCTCTCCTTCTACCTTCTCACGACAAGTCACGCTCGTGTCGCGACCGTATTTGGGTGACCAGCTGTTTTTTCCTTCGGACCGGAAAAATCTAGGCAGCCAAGGGACGGGCGCACGTCTATATATCTGTGCCTCTACATGCAGCTGGAAAAACCCCGTTGACAACAAACGCGCTTGGGGAGGTGTGTACACAAGCACACCGGCCCTGGACGCAGTCACTCCTGGGTTGGGGGATCCAGACCGGGGACCACCGCGGCAGCGGTGCGGAGCCCTGCGGGCCTGGCCGGGCCGGCTGGCGGGGAAGCGCGGGGGTGAAGCAATCCGACGCACACAGAGACACTTGACAAAAAAAACCCAACAACAACAAAAACAAACTTTTTTTTTTTTTGTTTGTTTTTCCTCCAGTTGTAATCCACTTCAGAGTTTCTGTCCCGAAGAATCTGAACGGTGTCAGATCCCCCCTCTCCGGCTGGGGAGGTGCAGCGTGTTTAACCGGCCGCTGCACCTCCTTCCCCTCCGCTGCTCTCGATAAGGCGACGGAAACGGGACTCGGTTACTGATTCATATTTCTAATCTTCCTTTCCTGAACATACAATGTTCTTTTGTTAAATGAATGGTCTTTAATTAATGCACTTGCACAATGCGGGGGCTTGCATGGGGATCGATGATAGGAAGCAACAGGGGATGGTTCCCTCCAAAATGGTTTGTCAGCATTGAGAAAGAAAAGGCAATGTCTATAAAAGGACCACTAATAATGCCCACACGTCTCTCACCATGTTGTCCGAGGGGACATTCCTTCCCTTGTTGACAGTCAAGTGTAATAAGTACATGTCTTCGCTCAATCATTATAGACCATAGAATTGTATTCTCTAATTAGCATGTACTGTTAGCGCTCCTTTCCTTTATGGACCATTTTTTTTTTGTCTTTTATAGACCAGCAAAAATATTTTCCTTCTGTTCTTTTTCTCGAATTCTTTTCTTTCTTTAATTATTTTCTCTCTTCCTCTCTCTCTCTTTCTGTAGTCAAATGTATTCTCTATTGACAATATTTCTACCAGCCAAAGCCAACTTTTTGTCATCTCTCTGTGTTAGGCAACTTCTTTCAAGTTTTGCTTTTTAAAAGGAGTCAAGGCAGCGCGCATGCGCACGAAGCCTGCCGGGGTTGGGACCACTCTGTGCCCAAGGCTGCTGCATCCGCTCTAAATTGCAAAGCTGAGGTTTAAAAAGTCATGCGAAGAAAACTTGGAGCATGTTGGAGAGCTGCGAAACCCTGCAATATATTAAAATCGGTTAGGGGAATATTACAGGCGAAGGCGGCTTACCTTCAGATTACTTTAGCTGACGAATGCATGTCCTCTCTTCAAAAGAAATAAAAAGCTCTAAAACCTCCTAGGAACCTTATTAAAAGTGTCACTGTGACAGGGACTAATTTTTTGGGGGCAAAATTCTTGAAACAAATAGTTTCACCCCTCACCGGCCCTGCAAAGACAACAACCCCTTGGGGTGGAGGGGAGCAGCAGCCTCTCGGGGGGCTCCGGTTGGAAACTCTCCCCAATATGCCGAGTATTCGTGACCCCAGAGCCGCAAACCGCGAGTGGAGGAGTCAGGGTGCCACTGCAGAGACAGCCAGGGGAACAACAAAGGGAAAAGGCTCCACTTGGGTGACAGCGGGCTCTGTTTTCGCACTCGGTCACTATTTCAAGTACAATGCGTTTGAAATCTCCGATCTGAAAAATGTTACCTCAGAAATGAAGCCAAAGAAGCGTTTTGTTTTGTTCTTTTAATGCAAATGCCAACCTAAAACCATTAACATTAAAAGAGGTTAAAGACCAACCAAAACCACGCATTAGTACTTGATTGTACACCACATTAACAGTACACCGGTTTGAGGAAATTTTTTTCAACCAATATAAAAACCAACAGAAAGACAAGGTTGACTACACAGTGTTTTAGGAAGGGCTCGGTATCATAATTACAAACACGTATTTTAAAAGTGCACATTTGTAAAAATAACCATAGAATTGCAACGTTTATAAATATTTATTGTAAAAAAATCCAAATATTAAAAATAAATAGTATGTTCAAACACACAACAGAACATTCCTTCATTACCAAACATGTGCTGAAGGGAAATATGGAATATAAGGAGTCATAACAGCGTTGCAAATGTTTTTTTGTTTGTTTGTTTGTTTTTTGCGAGCTACATTTTTCAGAGGTGTTTCTTCTCTGTACAGTTCACAGGGAATATGGTAGATTTTCCCATAAATATGACAAGATCCAGGATTAATAATAACAATAATAACAATACCCACTCCACTGTTAGACTCGGTCTTTACTCAGGAAAAAGTCCCATTAAATCAATGGGGTTGCTTAGAATGGCAGGATTGGGCTCAGATCATTCTGTAGCAACTAAAACAGAAGTACACTGATGAGTTACAACTTCAAGGAACTCGTGTTACAAACAGAGCATTTCATGATCTCCAATGAGAAACTACTAAATAAACCCTGATCAGGGAATCGTTTTGGTGTGCACCGTGATGTTTATAAAATGAAGATACAAAAAGATGCAGTTTGACTATCTTTACACTTATGGACAATAAAACATGGGAGCATATGGAAACCATCGCTTTGAATGCATTAACAACTTCGATACATCGCAGTATATACATGCTTAATAGGTATTCGGACTGTTAAAATGATCAAAGCCTTTACTCTCATGTCTACGCTCTTGCTTTCACTCTACTGGAAAGAAAGCATTTGTTGGTCACATACTGGTGTTAGTGAAACCCAACATTTCTGCCTTCTCCCAAGAATAGCATTCTGTGCAACATATGTGTAGGAATAATTTATTAGACGGAAAAATTCAGAGAATAAAATGCAAAAAAATGGACATCATAATTTCAACTTTCGAACAGTAAGGTCATACAGACATCTATGGAGATCTGTACACAGACAGAGTTTCACACAGACACAGCCACATACATCCAGATGTATGTCTATACACAGGATTCGATAGTTTGGTATTTTCTGCACCCTCTGGGCCCCTAAAGTTATCTTTAAAAGTTTGATTTTATCTCTTTAGAAACGGTTTAAAGCTAACGGGCAGGGTGAGTTTGACAGAGAGGAGAACAAATCGCTGACAAAGAACCTTTTACGTTTCATCAGCGTTGTTAGGACGACGAGCAGGAATTTCTCAGATAATAACTCCCACTTCAAAGATTTCTCAGCTCAATAGAAATTGGACCATCCTTTTTATTTAACCACAAGGGTTGGCACTAAAGACGACTCAACTGTTTGAATTTTTTTTCATCGTGTTTATTTTTCCCCTATTCACTAGGGTACTTGGATAAAATAAACAACAAGACAATTACTGGAACATGGACTTCTAACTTTCCCGGGCCCATGGCCCAGCGCCCCTGGCCCC
>NW_010309188.1:11806-13884 GCF_000700745.2 Antrostomus carolinensis
TCCGCTCGCCTCCGCGCAGCTCCGGCCGGGCCGGGCAGGGTGGGCAGGGGGGCACGGGCACCTCCCGCCGGCCCTCGCCCCGTTTTCCCGGGTCCTGGGGGGCTTCCATCAGCACACCTCCTCCCCGGGGCCGAGGCAGCCCAAAGCTGGGGGTTCTGTCGGTTCTCGTCCTATCTTCCTCTGCGAGTGGTGGGGGGCAGGAGAGGCAAGCAGCTCCCGGGCTTCGTGGCCGGGTTTTGCTGCCAGAAGTGGGTCGGAAATGCTGGGAAAAGGGGACGCGCACTCGACCCGAGCCTGGCGGGCGGCCCCATACTTTGGGGAGAGGGAGAGCGGGGCTACAACGGCGGAGCGGAGCCGGCAGCGGGGGAAGGGCGGAGGCCACAGACCCCAACTCCGCTGAGGTGCATTAGGTGGAGGAAGTCTATCTCAAGCGGGGAGCAGATTGAGTGTATTAAGCTAGCATGAAACCAAAGGTCAGTGCAAATGTATCTTAATAGACTGTCTCAAATGGAGTGTGCCTCCTTTGAAGGCCGCTTGCTATTGCTCTCCTCATTACCATAGCGATCCTAACGTGGCATGCTGATGCACCATAAAACTCACACTTTCAACCCCAAAATCAGGCCCTTTGAACAACCCGAGCTTGATTAGACCTTTCTCCTTTTCTTTTCCCCCTTAAAAACCATTTCCTTGCCTTTAGAAACTCGCCCTCAAATCCCAAACGCATTCTCTGATCCCGGCAGAAAGCAGAAACAAAAGTGAGCCGAGGAGACGTTTCAAGCGGGCCTTTTCTTCCTGACAGTCTTATCCATTTTTATTATGGTCTGGAACAAGTGCCCTGTTCGCGTGGGTTTTGTTTACCGGAAATTAAATGAAAATGATTTAGTTCACGTCAAACAAAAATATATACTTGTATACACAAGAAAAAGGGCCTGTTAGACGTAAATATTATGTCCTTAATGAAAAGACTGGACGGGCTCCAGACTTCGCCTTTCACTATTTAAGTATGACTTGCCTATTGCCATAGAAATCCTAACTTACCATGAAGATTCACCGTTGTGAAGAAATACTTCTTTGTGCGAGCTTGCTTTGATGTCTAAGGCATAAGATTCAGGCTTTCAGCTGCGTCTCTCTAGATTACCTTGAGAGCAACGGGGTAGACATCTGTAACAAGCAAATGAAAAATTAAAGGTGATTACCCTGCACATCCAAACCCTTCTGTAAATAGAGAAATAAAGAAATAAACAGATCTCAGGACACGATGGAAGCATCCTCCCTGCCCACAGCTGGCTCCTATATTCCTCCATTTTCACAACACAAGTTTCAGGGACAGTGGAGGGGCACAATTTTCCCTTAGTTTAGGCTCCTCTCTCGCACATTTCTCTCGTCTAGATAATTCCCTATGTGTATCTTTTGGTAACAACACACTGCTGTCACCATTCGAGGCGTTTAAACACAAAAGTTGTCGAGTTTGGGCCAGTGAAGAGGGGAACCCCGATTTAGTGCCTTGGGAGGAAAATAAAGCTGCATCAGCAGAGGAGGCCCTGGGCGTGGGAGTGTTTTTAGCCACTGACCAGCTCTGTATTTTCCTATACCTTTTATATTTATACATATACACAGATAAGTGTGTGTGTGCACGTGTGTACAGTTGCACAGACGCACTAACCCCAGTCACCTGGGCGCAGAGGTGATGTATTAGACTCGAGAAGACGCGGTTACTGCAGCCTTCTGCCTGCGCTCAGAAGCCACGGAAACGTCTTCCAGCAGCCCAGGCTATTTATTTGCCTATACTATCTGGTATTCTTAAACATCATTAAAGTAATTAAAACGGCACTATTCGGCAGTTTCAAGCTACCCCAGTGGAGAGGTTTGTTTATTTATTTGTTGGGGTTTTTTTTCTCCTTCCTTCTTTCTCTGAACCCTGTGGGTTTGCGCAGGGTCTGGTTTGGAGCTGTGGGCCAGGATGAAAATGCTAAAGCCGCGCTGCCGGACCGGTCCAACCATCTATCCTCGAGACTGATCACAAGGCAGACGCCGCGGAGCAGCGACCCTGGGTCCCTGCGCTGCCGGGGGGCTGCCCA
>NW_010309189.1:0-1149 GCF_000700745.2 Antrostomus carolinensis
CCCTTGTGTCCCTTTCTGTGTTGCATCCCCCCTGTGTTCACCCCAGTGTCCCCCTTGTGTCCCCATCTGTCCCTCCATGCTCACCCTGTGTGTCTCCACAGTCCCTGAAGCGGATCAAGCGCTCAGACCGTCGCGGGGCCGAGTCGGTGACAGAGGAGAAGTTCACCATCCTCTTTGAGTCGCAGTTCAGTGTTGGTGGCAACGAGCTGGTCTTCCAGGTGAAGGTAAAGCCACTGGCCACGTCCCCTCTGTAGGGCCTGGGTGAGCCATGTGCACCGTGCCCACGGGTGTGGGGCTGAGCTGGGGCCACAGGGTGCCCATGGGCAACACTCCTGCACTGCCCCACAGCCCATCCTGGTCTTCTTCCTCCTGGCAGACGCTGTCCCTGCCCGTGGTGGTGATCGTGCACGGAAGCCAGGACAACAATGCCACGGCCACCGTGCTCTGGGACAACGCCTTTGCCGAGCCTGTGAGTGCCAGCGCCATGGGGGACAGGACATGCCCCGTCTGCCCCGGGGGGCTGTGGGAATTGGGCTCAGTCTCCTGGTGGGGATGTGCCAGCAGGTGTTGGGTGGAGCTTGGTGCTGACCCTGCTCCGTGTCCCCCCCAGGGCCGTGTGCCCTTTGCTGTCCCTGACAAGGTGCAGTGGCCGCAGCTCTGTGAGGCGCTCAACATGAAGTTCAAGGCGGAGGTGCAGAGCAGCCGTGGGCTGACCAAGGAGAACTTGGTGTTCCTGGCACAGAAGCTCTTCAACAGCACCAGCTCCCACCTGGAGGACTACAGCAGCACCACAGTGTCCTGGTCCCAGTTCAACCGGGTGAGTGGGCTGGGCTGTGTGCTGGGAGAGCTGCAGAGCCCTGGGGTGCTTGTGCCGGGGGCTGGATGGGGCACGTCCCTCCCAAGGAACCATTTCTTGCTGGAAGGACACAGAAACGAGGTGCTGTTGGCTGTAACTGGATGGGAGGTGTTACCTTTCTCACTTGGAGGGACACAGGGTGCCTTAGGGCCCGCAGATGGGGTCTGTGTCCTCAGGGAGACATTGCTGGCACTCCCCTGGGACTCTGCTGCCTGGCCGGGCAGACCCGTGCCTGGGTGGCAGTGCTGGTGGCTGTCCCGTGGTCCAGGTATCTGCTGCCGCACCAAACACTC
>NW_010309189.1:1195-2994 GCF_000700745.2 Antrostomus carolinensis
TTTCAACAGGAAAACCTGCCCGGGAGGAATTACACCTTCTGGCAGTGGTTTGACGGGGTCATGGAGGTGCTGAAGAAGCATCTGAAGCCACACTGGAATGACGGGTAAGAGCCGCCCTGCCCTGCGCTGCCCACCCCGAGCCCCCGGCCCTGACGGCCCCGCTTTGCCTAGGGCCATCCTGGGCTTCGTCAACAAGCAGCAGGCGCACGACCTGCTCATCAACAAGCCCGACGGGACCTTCCTCCTGCGGTTCAGTGACTCGGAGATCGGCGGCATCACCATCGCATGGAAGTTTGACTCCTGTGAGTGCACACCAGGAGCTGGCACCCCCCGGCCCCACTGTCCCAGCCTGGGACTCTGCCATCTCCTGCTCGTGGCCCTGGTGCTGCTCCTGTGGCACCTCCTGTCTTGGCTGGGCGCTGTCACTGTCACCGCTGCAGTGGGGCACGCAGGAGCTGTCCTTGGGAAAGGGCCAAGCGCCGGCACCTGCGGGAACCCCGTGGGGAGCGGCGCTGCTGCAGCCGTGGCCGTGCCCAGCCAAGCGCTGGCGCTGGCGTTGGCGGGGAGGAGGAACCAGGCTCACCTGTCTGACCCAGCCATGGGGTCTTGCTCGTGGCTTCATGACACGCAGTGACTTCCTGGTGTGGTGGGGTTGTGTGGGGTGCCCGACTCCCCACAGCAAGTCTCCTCTTCATGAGAGCGTCCTTTGGAGGCTCGTGTGGTCAAGGAGCACCACAAAGCCCCACAGAGCCTCCTGGGGCTGGGGGGGACCTGCCCCCCACGTGCGAGACAAGGGCAGACCTGCCTCGAGTTCACCGTGCCTCCTGGCTGATCCCCTTTTCTGGGTCCCTGTGTTTTGTCCTTGAATGATGCCGGGGGAGGGATGCGGCGCAGGAAATGTTCAATGTTCAATGTGATCTCACCGGTGTCCAGAGCAGGGCCAGGAGCCACCAGCAGCTCTGGGCATCACCATGGTCCTTGCTCTTGTCTTCCAGCTGAGAGGATGTTCTGGAACCTGATGCCTTTCACCACCAGGGATTTCTCCATCCGCTCCCTGGCCGACCGCCTCGGGGACCTCAGTTACCTCATCTACGTGTTCCCCGACCGGCCCAAGGATGAGGTCTTCTCCAAGTACTACACGCCGGTTCTCTGTGAGTCCACGCCAGGTAGCGCTGTCCTTCACCCCACGCGTGTCCTTCTCCTTCGTGCATCTGACCAGGGCGGAGCTGGGGTTTGCAGCATCCCCTGCCTCGGGCCACATCCAGCCCTGTGGGGGCTCTGCAGCTTGTTATGCGTGAGCCCCCAGCCCCACCGCAGCCTTGGGGCCTGTGCCAGCAGCTCGGGGCCTTAGCGCTGCCTTCCTTCCTCCAGCTAAAGCCGTGGATGGATACGTGAAGCCACAGATCAAGCAAGTGGTGCCAGAGTAAGTCTGACCCTGAACACAGACCCTCCGTGGTCCCCTGGCGAGCTGGCTGGGGGGGCCGGCAGCTCAGGGCATTGGTACCAACGGCCACATCGGTGCTGAGCTGGTGCTGGGGGCGGAGGAGTCAGGGAAGATGGATGGTTCCCTGGGAAGGTGGATGTCCCCCTTGCCGTGCTGCCAGCCAGGGGGCTGGGGACCACACAGGTTGTCACTGTTAGTGTGGGGTTTGGGTCCCCTCCCTGCAGCCCCCAGCCTTGGGAGAGGCCAGCTGGGGGGGATGGGAATTCCTGGAGCATGATTTCTCCCCAGGGAGCCCGTCCCATCCCATGGCAGCACTCACAAGCCCCCGTCCCCACAGGTTTGTCAACGCATCAGG
>NW_010309190.1:0-3957 GCF_000700745.2 Antrostomus carolinensis
ATCAGGGGTTCGGTGGGGCTGGGGCGCCTCTTCGGCCTCTGTCAAAGGCTGCTTCTGTGGGGAGGGAAGTCTGGCCCTGGTGCTAATGGCCGCCTTGATGCGGACCACCGCGAAAGCTGTTCACGCAGCTTTGTTTGGTGCAGGTCCCTGCTCTTGGCTTTTTTTTTTTTTCTTTTTTCTGTAAAGGAACTTCAGTTGTAATCTGTACAGTGGAGTCAGGTTAGTCAGAAGAAATGCTCTTTTCTTAGGTCAACTGGCGCATCAGTTTTTCTCGTGCAGAAGGAGGGAAGAGTCTGTGCACTGACCTGCCAGCATACATGGACACATGGTTAGCTCTCCTTTTGCCAGTACAGCTGGTCCCCGGCCAGTCGACTGCATAGTATGTCCCATGGGTACTTGCCTGTACCCTTGGTTATTTTGGTGACAGTTTCCATGCAGGCAAACCTTGCACTGCCTTTCTACTGATTTAGGCCTTGCCTTGATTGCAAAAGATCTGACACAGACTAAAGGGTGAATATATGTAGATTTATTTGACCAGTGCAAACTGTATCCAATGGATCTTTGGTGTAGCTCATTCCGTCGGAAATGGATTTGAAGTAACATCAAAATATGCTATTTCAAAGGGAAAGTAAATGGCCTGGTACAAATTCAGCTGAATCTGTGAACACCCTCACTTCCTGCATGTCTTTCGGTCCTGTAAATAAAGCTTTATTCTGCTTTTATTATGTTAAACAAGCATAAGCAAAAGAGGTTAATTACTTTTAATTACATGGCTATAAACTTGTTAACTAAATATGCAAGCTGAACTGATGTACCACTGTAACTAAAGCTGCTTGAGACCATCATGGTTACAGCAGCATACAGCAGCAGAGGAGGTACATGAAAGTCAAGGGTAGAGGCAGTCTTGAAAAGAAGGTGAGAGCAATAGAGGGAAAGAAAAGTCAGTAAATGTGTTTGTTAGGTGGGATGGGAAGCACGGCATCAAGAGCTGAAGGACCTGGCCCAGCCGCATTCAGCAAGCCCGTGCCTGACCCATGAATGGAAGCCAGGCTGCCTCAGTCACAGGAGCTCTTTATTCACTGGGCTGTGCTGTGTTCACTGGCTATTACATGTTTTGGCTTTCAGGTGGTAAAAGGCTTGAAGACAACTTCTTTTAATTCTCTTAGGGCTGAAAGACTTCAGAGCTTGTAAAAGAGACTGAGGAGAAAAAAAATATGAAAATGGCAGGATCAGCAATGATTCACTCCTTTTTGCTTTTAACGTTCTGAAGGATTTGCTTTGTGTGTGCATGTCCCGTTGGAATTAAGTCAAAACCTGGGAGGCAAACAATTCTGGGAACAGCTTGAGGACTCTGCTGGTTAGCCTACGCAGGGAAAAAGTGTTGCTCCTCTAGCTTTCTCGTGATGCTGTGGAGGAATCTGGTCTGCATTAGATCTTGTAAACCTTTAGCAGATGCATGAAGCTTGCTCAGGGAAGGAGTTTATCTTCTTTGCTGTTTATGCAACTTCTTGCTTTTCCCAGGCACAGCTAGAGGAGCCTTGCGTACGAGACTTTCCACATGCCAAGCTCCAACCTAAAGGGACTTCACCTTAGGTTACCTGACGTTGTTCTTGAGGAAGGCAGGGGATTGATGGTGGCATGTCTGACTAGAACAAGAGTGCTGTCTATCTCTTACTTCTTAACTGTGACTTCATGCAGCCTTTTAAAATACAGCAACTCTAGTCTCTAAAATCTTGTTTTGCTCTTCTCTACTATGTCTGGAGAGCTCAGTAGCACAAGGCCATGTTGTGCTGAGTGCTGTGCAGGCACACAGCAAAGTTTCCTGTCCTGCTGGGTGCTGTAGATCTGGATATACTTTAATTTGTTTAATGTTATGAAGCACCTTGTATCATGGCCCTGTTCATACCGTAGGTAAATGGGCTCTGAGCCTGGGAACTTTGTACTTTCAACAAACTATAGTTTGTATAGTACGGGCTTTTCTACTACAGTCATCAGATATTCCTTAGCTTTTGGGTCAGATTCTCCTACCTGCTCCCCATCCCTGATTGTGACACAATCTCATAGCCTTGACCTCCACAGTTTTATCCCTTTGGTAGTGCAGATGACATCCTTGGAGCTGTAGCCTATTCTGTAAAGATGTCTGTGTACACCTAGGTGAAGCTTGGGACCTGTCCTCTCCTTCCTCCGAGGCTCCACACCAACCTCTCTTTAGTCAGGGTCCTTTATAAATTGTTGACTCTTCCCTGAATTTGTCCTTTTATCAGTTTTTGTGCTGACTTTGTCTCATGTCTTTTTTGGTAATTTGTGATGTATTTCTTCTATCACTTTCTTTGGAGAGAACTAAACTTAAATACAAACTCTTTCCCCAGGTAAACTTATTCATTATCTTGAGTCCCACTTTTGCTTTTGTAAAAGGGAATTGATTTTAAACTTTTATTAAACATTATAGGTAAATAACAGTTTTCCCTAGTTCAGAGAAATAAGATACTGGCTTTCTTGTAGGGAAATACTACATCACATTGTATACATATAATTTTTATTGGGTTTTTTCCCTTCAGGGAGATAAAGTAATAAAGAGTTCTTTCTGTAGGCTGTGTTCAACTAGTAAGTCATCCTGTAAGCCTTTGTCTGTGATGGTGCTAATTGTATAAATCATAGGGCTGTCTACCTGCCTGAGCCGGGATTTCTGTACTTACGGGGAAGATACGCAGGATCAGCTCTTTGTGTGCTCCAGCTCACAAAAGTGATTGTCTGGGGATTCTGTTATTAGTGTTCCTGTTGACTTGTAGTGGAATGTTGCGTGGAAGGCTAGCTCAGAAAAGGGGTTATCTGCTTCACTCGGTACATTCAAGTTGCTTTTGAGATGTCAGTTAGATTTATAAGTAACTATGAGCTCAGTTATGAAACTGGCTGCTGTCCAAAGCTCTTTTCTGATTAGGTGGTTTTGTTATATTGGTGGTGGTAGATTTGCACTTAAATCCCCTGGAAAACATGGGCATTATGTTATGAATTATTTATTTCCATAATAATGTAAAAGTATGCAAGTAGACTGTGGCTGTCCTTGAAGTCTAAAAGCATGTATCAGTACGTGGTTGTGCTGACACATACAGTAGATGGTTGCATATGGTTTTTAAGAGTGGGGAGGAAAGCTTACAAGGAAGAGTGGCAATGATCTTTATGCGACTCTTCATTTTTTGTAGGGTGGCAATGGCTCTTGTTTCTGTTTTTTGCCTTTAAGGATCGTGTATTGACTTCATGCATGCCATGAATTCTTTGTAAAGGATTCCTGGGTGGACTTGGAAGCTGTCTTTGAAAGAGACATTCAAATAACACCTTGGTGCTTCATTTCCCATTAAGCTAAAGTGGGGTGTACAATGCACCTGAGGTGATATGTCCTGGGCTGTAATATTTGTATGTACTGCTAAGGTGAGGTGTACAGTATCTGTGGTCACTGATGGAAGTTTTGCTTTCTTAATTCACTTACATATGTAACAGTTAATTTGATACGGGATACTTCATCCAGACTGGTTTAATGTTTTAACTCTGAACCTTCAAAATTGAAGGAGAAATCATTCCCTTTCCTGTGTACCTTATATAATGCTGTGTACCTTATATACAGACATATAAACTGGTTACTGAAGTAGCAGTGATGTTCCTCACTGTATTTATCTACTTTCAAAGCGTTTTACCAATTGTGCTGCTGTACTGCTCATTGTGCCCATGTTGTGTGTAGGAACATAAGGGCAAAGAGGGAAGAAGTGGCTGGGCTAAAGTCACCTAACAAGCCAGTGGCAGACTGGGATTAAATCCTCTGTGCACGTAGTTCAGTGCTGGATTGACCAGCTCTTTCAATTTAGTAATGGTAAATACTGATGTTCAGTAGTAATACCTCTAAAGCCTCAGGTACACCTCTGCAGCCTCCTCCTAACAGATATTCAGGTGTAATATTGATTCCTG
>NW_010309190.1:3997-7211 GCF_000700745.2 Antrostomus carolinensis
ACCTCCCAGTGCTGTTAAAACCATAGCATAGTTTATGCATAAAATAAAGGAAATATGTTTGTTGGGGTTTTTTTAAGTAGACTGTCTTAGGCAAAATTTAAATTTGGTTTTACACATGTAAATCTAGAACAAGAAAAGTACGACTACAAAGCGGTGTTGGGGAACTGATAGCAGTTTTGCAGATACTAATGGGAAATAGTTACACTTCTGTGAACCCATCTCATGGATTTAATGGTGATTATTACTCAGACTCCACACCTGCCACACTTAAAATGAAAGAAGAGAACAGAATTGCTGTCTCCAGTGCAATATCAGACTGAAAACTGTGGTTGGGGTAAGCAAAATATTCCCATGTAAACTCAGCTGCTTATGTTTTGATAAATCATAGTTGGTTTGCATTAAGAACAGAGCCACCTGTAATTTTAACCTGATGACTGCAGTGGTACAGACACTTATAGTACCTTATTTGGAAAAGGTACTTTCCTTATGTATCCTTATTTTTGAAAAAACAAGGCCTGAAAAGTTGAACATTCCAGTTTTTCCTGCTGTACTAGAAGTAGTAACCTGTAAGGCTTCATGTTGCTAACTTCATTTTCTTTGCTGGTGTTGCTTGAAACTACCTTTCTTAAAAATCAGAAATAATAATATTCTTAAAGTGATGATTTCAGATTATTTTCTTGTGAAACTGCTGAATTTTCTTCTTGGTCTTTTTCTGATAAAATGCACTATACCTTATGTAATACAGCATCCATAAATATTTGGGTAAATAGTAAGGACTTTTGGGTGGAATTTAATTATTAAAAATCCCTCATGTTTCCAGAGTAGTGGTTTTCATTAAGGTGCCGTAGTCTCAGCTGAGACCTGGGTCTTGGTGAAACGTGATGTTTTATTTTTGTTTTGTGATGCTTCTCTGTGCCTTGGCCCAGAAAGAGGCTGTCCCTGACCCTCCAGCAAACGTAGATAATTTGTTTCTGATTTTCTACATTAGATTAAACTAAGCTTTCATGAAACAGAAGTTTGGCAGCAGTAGTGCCATTTACTTTATATTTTTCCTCTGGAAGTGTGGCAGTGCTGGGTGTTTGCTGTCCTGGTGGAGGGGATGCAGTGAACTGCACTGTGGAACTGACCCAAATTTTCCTTTTTTTTTTTTTTTTTTTTCATTAGCAAATTTCCTTTTGTTTTTGAATTAGGTCACTTCCCACATTTGGGTCACAGGCATGCTGCATGTGCTTGTGCCGGTACTGCCTCACCGAGTTACAGCAGCAGTTGGTAGGTGATGAGAGGAGCATCTCAAGCCAGTCTTGCTGCTGAGCTGGATGGAGAAACTGCTGCCTGCACAGCATGTCTGGGTCCGTCTCGTCTGGCTGCTGGCAATTAGCAGTTGTGGGGATGCTGCAGTGGCGACAACGTTATTGTCCAGAGGAGGCCACGGGGATGATGCGAGGGCTGGAGCAGCTCTGCTGTGAGGACAGGCTGAGAGAGCTGGGGCTGTTCAGCCTGGAGAAGAGAAGGCTCCGGGGAGACCTTCTAGTGGCCTCCCAGTACCTGAAGGGGCTCCAGGAAGGCTGGGGAGGGACTTTGGCCAAGGGCAGGGAGTGACAGAACAAGGGGTGATGGCTTGAAAGTGGCAGAGGGGAGATGGAGCTGAGATGTGAGGAAGAAATTCTTTGGTGTGAGGGTGGTGAGACAGTGTCCCAGGTTGCCCAGAGAAGCTGTGGCTGTTCCTCCCTGGAAGTGTTTGTGGCCAGGTTGGATGAGGCTTTGAGCAACGTGGTCTAGTGGAAGGTGTCCCTGCTGATGGCAGGGGGGTTGGGACTGGGTGAGCTTTAAGGTCCCTTCCAACCCAAACCAGCCTGGGATTCTCTGATTAATGCCATGCTGGTATGGTAGGGGTCTGTACTGGGATGTCATCTCTCTTGCAATGCTTTTGTCTTTACCTAAATAAACTGCTCTTACTAGAGACTCACATTTGACATCCTTCAGTGCACAGTCCCGGGTGAGGGCATTTGAGCTGAGGCTCTGCATGTGGGGTGGAGATCTCCTGGGTGCTGGAAGAGCACGGTGATGGGGTCAGCAGGAGGGGACAGACACTCGTCAGCAGAAACACTGCATCGACTCCTGCACGCTGGCAGCCTCTCCCTGCAGGTGCTGCAGGGGAAGACCTCTTCAAAGCCATGATGCTGAGGGCTTGGGTGAACCTGGTTTAGGTTGGGAGCCTGCTTCTGATGGGCACGGCTCCGCGGGTGAGGGCTGTGTGTTCCTGCCTCCCTGAAGCGGAAGTTTGTGCAGCCCATGATGTGACAGACATCCTGCCCGGAAACTGAAAGTCTCAAACCTCCAGTCATCAATGTTTTGTCGCATGGGGTTTTCGTGCAGCTCTGCTATGGTGATACCCATGGTTTACTCATTTCAGATCACAGTTCTCGCTTGCCATTTCAACATCTGCTGGAACAAACTCGCTAGTTTCAGGGGTGTTAATACCTAGTGTATCCCTTTGAATTTAGGACCATTTTTCTTCTAATCTGAAGGAGAATTCTAATGATTTGGAAAATTGCCTGGCTTTCCTAGGAGGGGGGCAAGTGGGTGGGAATAGCAGCTCTCAGGGTCTGTACACTGCCCTGGAGTTAATGGATTCACCATTTCCTCTTTCGCTCTACTGTATGTGAGGTTGTGACTAATCTGTAGCAGCATGGGGCCAGAAGATGACTTCCAGAGGGTGATGCATCCTCCAGGCATTCATTTGCTTTCTTTCTCTGCTTTTGGCAGACTGTGGAGAATTGTTTGTTCAGATCTGGTAACCCAGCAACAGAGGAATATAACGTGGGTTTGAAATAAGAGCCACAAAACCCTGGCAGAGGGAAGTGACATAAATAAACTTTGCCATCCAAATGAATGCAGGAGCCTCCATTTCAGAGAATCGCTGAAGTTTTAAATGTAATAGCTGCAGAACTGTGACTTTTTTCTTATCTTCCCCTTCCCCTAGCTCTTGCTTTCCTTCCCCTCCTCTCTCCCCAGCTGTTTTCCTTTCTCTGGCTCAAATACACAACAGACAGTGGATTCTCTACATCCCGATGTGTGTTGGACTCGTCCTGCAGACAGGCATCGCTTTGGAGTGTGTAGATGGCACCTACTTGAGGAGTCTGCTACGAGCTGTGGTCCATCCTGCTACGAGCTGTGGTCCATCCTTGACAGTGGGATTGAGTGCACCCTCAGC
>NW_010309191.1:0-500 GCF_000700745.2 Antrostomus carolinensis
AAGCTGAGCCCAAGGGCAAGTGTGACTGCATTGAGACCCTGAGAGTCGCTCAGTGCTAGAGTGGTGGTGGGCCCCCAGAGCTGGGGGATAAGGAGGTGGGCTGGAACAGAGGCCTGTCTGCAGCCCCTGGATGTCCCCATGCCGGAGCTGGGAGCTGAGCCCAAAGAGGTCCATGACTCCATGGGAAGCTTGCTCTGGAACATTTTGTTCCTGGACTTTCATGTGGCAGAGTTGAACTGACTGCAACCCCTATTCCCTGTCCCCTGTGCCGCTGAGGGGTAGAAGGTAGAGAAGTCAGGAGCAAAGTGATTTGAGCCCAGGAAGAAGGGAGGGGTGGGGGAAGGTGTTGTAAGATGTGGTTGTTATGTCTCACTGTGCTACTCGGATGAAAAAATTAAATTTATTTTTCTTCCCCAAGTTGAGTCTGTTTTGCCCGTGACCATAACTGGTGAGGGAGCCATCCCAGTCTTTCATCCTAATCTGTGCCCCCTTTGTTGTGA
>NW_010309192.1:0-1249 GCF_000700745.2 Antrostomus carolinensis
GTTCGGCTCCTCTCCCCAACGACTCGGGGGGAATTTTCCCCTCAGGACTCAGCCGCCGGCTGATGGATTTGCCGGGCTGCGTCCGGGACCTTGGAGATCCGAGATCCGAGCTCAGGTTGGACTTCACGCCACCAGCTTCGGGTTTTTAATGACAAAAGGCAGAAGATTGGGGTGGTTCTTCTAACGCTGCCGCTAACGAAGGCGGCTAACGAGGGAATCGAGGCTACAGCTCCCACGGCGCCGCTTACGCAACCGGCATCGCCAGGGTTGTCCTAGAGCCCCGGATCACCTCTCTGCGCCTGCTGAAGGTGGGTAGAGCTTCTCCTGCTGCTGCTCGACCTCCCCAGGAGGGTCAAGTGGGTGCTATGGAAAAGGTTGGTGTCCTCCCCCCAAAAAGAAACAACCCCTATGTGGTCCCTCAGCTCGTCACCAGAATCGAGGTATTAAGGTGGGTCTGCCCCATATGGAGTGTGGGAGCTCCACAGAAAGACTTGAGTCAAAGACCCTGAAGGTGGGGGAGACCCTGAAGACAAAGATGAGGAAGACCTTGAAGGTGAGGGAAACTGTGAAGGCAAAGGTGAGGAAGACCTTAGAGGCAAGGGAGATCCTGAAGATGAGGGCAAGGAAGACCTTGAAGGTGAGGGACACCTTGAAGGCACAAGCAAGGAAGACCTTAGAGCTGACGAAGACCCTGAAAGCAAGGGAGACCTTGAAGGTGATGGCATGGGAGACCTTGAAGGTGAGGAAGACCATGAAGGTGAGGAAGATCATGAAGGCGAGGCCATGGGAGACCCTGAAGGTGTGGGAAGGGCAGGAGAACATCACAGTGGTTGTCCCACTGCTCCAGCTCCCCCGAGGGTGAGCGTGGGGTTGTTGAGTTGCATCCCAGCTCCTGGATGCTCTTCTCACCTTGGTGAGAGGAACAAGACCTCAGGGGCCACTGACATGGGCTCCTGGGCTCCCTCCAGAGAGTGGCCACAGCTGAGGATGGTCCTGGCCACCAGGAGACCACGGAGCACCCAAGCGTGGGGAACTCCAGAGCATCGGGGTCAACTCACCTCCAGCACGGACCCATCCCCCTTCCACCCCTGAGGAGGGTTGGGGCCACCACGAGAGCTGGGCAAGGAGGAACCTTCTCCCCCATGGGTGGTGGGGGTCCCACCACCACCACCCAGCAAGAGTAGGGGCGGAGGGATCACCTCAACCCCCTCCTTGCCTCCCACCACCCATGATGGGGCAATGACCCCCC
>NW_010309193.1:0-17727 GCF_000700745.2 Antrostomus carolinensis
GACATGAGCCAGCAGAGTGCCCAGGTGGCCACTCTCACAGTGAAAAGGTTTTTCCTCATGTTGATGTGGAACCTCTTATGCTCCATCCTCCACCCATTGCCCCTTGTCCTCACCGAGAAGATCCTGGCTCCATCCTCCTGACATTCACCCTTTACATATTTATAAACATTAACGAGGTCACCCCTCAGCCTCCTCTACTATACATGTAAATTTTTGCAGTTCCTTAGAAATCCAAAAATTTGTTGTATTTATATTTACCATTTTAACCAAGAAATAAAGGAAACCAGAACCATGCAGAACCACGCAGAACCACACAGAACCACACAGAACCACACAGAACCAGGCAGAACCACGCAGAACCACGCAGAACCACACAGAACCACGCAGAACCACGCAGCAGCGCTCCAAAATAACACCTAACAGCACTCCAGACGTTTGCAACAACCACTGTAAAAACACAATGTCACTGGTAGCACCAAAAAAAAATCACCAGCGTGGGACAAAACCAACCCACTGAGCTGTAATTCAGTTTTCAGCTCAAAAAGAAGCTCTGCAGCCCCAAAACACCTGACCAAAGATGAGATAGAAGCACCAGGACTTGGCACGCTGCGTTTGTTGCCCAATTTGGTTTTTATTTTTTATTATTTTTTATTTTTTTCCCAGTGTGTCTTTACAACAGGATTGCAATTCTTCATTTAAAATGTGCGTGTGAGAGAAACAGAGCATATTTTATTCATACAGCTAATTGAGAAGTTGCTAATTGAAAAGTGTTTCAAGCCCTGCGTGGAAGCAGCAGCGAGTGAAGGAGAATCTCTGTGGTCTGTGTAATGAGAGCATTGTCCTTTGCCCAAGAGAATTTGTGTAGAACTTGAAAAAATGAGGGGAAAATAAAGCACCATGAGTGATGAAGCACCATGACCATGGAGCTGAAACCCTTCAGGTGATCACCTGCCTCCATCCATGGCACCAGGAGATATTTTATTCTATGAAACATTAGAGCAGGAGGTTATTCCTGGACTTAGGGGTTTGGTAGGTGTGTCCTCTCTCTTCCCCTGCCAGAAGCAGCATTTCCCCAACACATTTAACAGTTTTTTGGTGTTTTTATAAAAGAAGCAAACAAACAAAAAGCTCTAATATTTTACTCTCATGATGCTTTTTGCATTCAGAGGGTTTTACAAACATCAGTAAGACTTGCTGGAAGATCCTGTGTTCAGACAGAGGAAGAGTTTAGTTCCAAAATACGTATATTAATGTTCTATTTTTGCCCCTGACAATTTCATTTTTCTCTTAAGCACATAAAACAGGGAAAAACTATGGATCCTGGGATTCCCAGGAAGTGTTGCTGATGTGCTAGAGATTGAATTTCACACCTCCCTTTAGGGTGATGGGATTTCTCCTGTAGCCTTGGCCTGAAGTGGGATGTTATCTGCTGGACCCAAAGCCACTGAGCAAGCACAGCTGCTATATTTAGTGCTCAGATGTTCCCGGAATCCAGTCCTGTGTTCAGATCACAGAGGTTCTCCCTCTTCCTTGCAGCTCCTCCACGATGATTTGGTTTGAAACAGACTAAATGATTTGGTCTGACACTTTTTGGGGTCCATCGATGGTGTAAGGTTGGTATCATCACATCACGTGTGTGCTTCAACATGTCACGGGGCTCAAAGAGAATTGTGTGCAGTGAAGAATTTTGCCATTTAAGTCAAACCAACCAGCTGGGCTTTGCAGATCTGCTGTTCCTCCTCTTAATATTTCCAGCTCTGGCCTATTTTTCAGAAGCATTGCATGAGGAGCTCTTGCTGAGCAGTTCCCCCAGGTTGGGAGAGATGTAAAGATGGGGTGATATTCGTGTCTGCACAAACAGAAATCCTGTCTGAATAAAAGATGGAAGAAAATATCAGCCCCAGCTAAAGAAATGTGTGATCCAAAGAGCTCCAGCTATGGAAGTGGGAATTTAACTGAGGATTTAGTTATTCTTTTGCTTTTAAGGAACTGTGAAACACGTGGGGTTATTTCCTACACCATTGCCAAGATCTGGAGCCATTTATTTGCCAAGGCTTGTGACTGTTAAAAAAGGGACTGTGGAGATGGGACCAGTGAAATCCTGCCATGAAGAGGTACTGGAGGACCCTGCACTGAAAATAATCCTCAGTAAGAAGACAGACTAGACCTTTCCTCCAAGGATCTGAGGAGTGCTCCACACTGGCACGCTCACACTGCACTGCCTGTCCTTATCAGGGAAATACAGCACAAAGGTGGTTTCATTTCACTGGAAGTGTCTGAAAGGGCAGAGACCAAGTCAGGGCTGGTCACCTCTGGCACTGGCAGGTTGTGACTCACCCAGTTTACCTGGGACACCATTTCAAGCTGAGAATTGCTCTCTGGAGGTGTTTTTTTTTTTCTCCCTACTGATTGTTGATGGCCCTTGAAGCTGTTAGTTCTGAGAAATCATAGAAACATAGAATCACAGAATCCCAGACTGGTTTGGGTTGGAAGGGACCTTAAAGCTCATCCAGACCCAACCCCCCTGCCAGCAGCAGGGACACCTTCCACTAGACCAGGTTGCTCAAAGCCTCATCCAACCTGGTCTGGAACCCTCCCAGGTAGGAGCAGCCACAGCTTCTCTGGCCAACCTGGGCCAGTGTCTCACCACCCTCACAGTGAAGAATTTCCTCCTAAAATGTTCCATAAATGTGGGCAGGGACTCTCATCCAAGGGACAGCAGGCTCCCTGCCTGCCTGGGGAACCACAAACCTCTTCCTCCTGGGAGAGCCGTGGCAGTAAGGGAAGGTGCCAGACTTTCCTCCTCTGCTCTCCTGATTTTGGCATCATCACAGACATTTGTCTTGCTTCAAGCAAATGAGATGGGGTATGGAGACAGAGAATCAAAGCCTGGCTCCAGTGAAACCACTGGCTGTCATCCAGCTGCTTTCATATTCCATCACCACTTCTGTGAAGAGGGAAAAACAGAACACTTTACCTTGCTAGCCTCTTAAAAAGAAGCTACTTTTGGCAATTAATTGGAATATGAAATATCTAAATACTCTCCAGGTATCTATGGTACCAGCTCAGGCAATCAGGGTTGCCTTGCTAAAGGAAGAAATCTTGCAGTAGTGTCAATCACGCTTTGGCATGAGCAGGAAACAGCCACGGTGACTTGCTGCTGACGTCTGTACATGTAAAAATGTTCCCTGAGCCCAGTGGCAACCCCAGAGAGAAGACAGCAGAGATGATTGTGCTTTATTATAAGCACAACAAAAGGCAATATTTCACTGGAAACATGAGGAGGATTTAGGATTTGCTGGGGAAAAAAAGTACTTTGTAATATTTCTCTCTGAGTATTGCAGAGGTGAGAGAAGGAAGAGCAGAAGGATTTCCTGCTGCCAGCAGAGATGTAATGACATCGGCAGAGAGAGACGTGGGGAGGAGAGGATGGAGGAGAGCTGGTGTGGAGGAGTTGTGTCAGGCTAGTGTGCCCTTCCCAGATGGCAGCATGGCTTGTGGAGCACAGCAGATGATACAAGGAGGAACTCTTGAGATTGGTTTGGTTGTAGTTTTATAAAGGGCATCACAGATTTACACCAAGCAGGAATTCCCTGGGTGGTTGGTCCCATTGCTCTGCACGTTCCTGGTGCACACCTTGTCCCATACCAGATCTGACACCTGGGCACTGTGCTGGGCATGGGGGTCACATCCCCTTTTCTCCTCAAGTTCTGTAAGTGAGGGAAGGAGTCTGCCTGGGTCATCTGCATGAATAAAAGAGGAAGTTTTCCCCTTCATTCTAGACAGTTTTTAGCAAACGCCAGACATGCTGTAAGAAGGCTGGTGCTGCTGAAGGCTTGCTCAACTTTCTCCCCTGCAAATCCTGCTGTTAACTCACTGCAAATGCTGGTTTCACTGAAGGTCTTTTGTTTGCTTCCTTTTTCTTTTCAGGGAAAACAGAGGCTACGGTGGGAAACGGTCATCAATTCCCAGCTGCTCCCACTGTTAGGCTTTGGATTAATATAAGAGAATTTAGCTCCTACAGAAAAATGCAAAATATTAAGCCTAGGCAACAGCATAAAGATGTGTTTAATTTATAGATATTGCCTTTTCTTCCTATAAAAGCTGAAAACAAAGAACAACTCACAGGCAAAGACTGCGGGTACGCAGAGCGCTCAGAGCTGAACCTCACGTCAAGGCTGGTGATGGAACCTACTCATTGTGGAAGCACTCGCTGCCCCAACTGCCTGATGTGGTGAGTTACCAGAGATAAAGAATTCACAGTTGGTGTCATCCCACAAACATCATTTGCATGGTCAACATGGAAACGTTCATCAGTCAGTCCCTCAATCAGCGCAGAAGGCTGGCTGGGGGAGTGTTAATGTGAAAATACATGCCCTTTTGGGTTTTGTTGGGTTTTTTTTTTCTCCACTACTGCTTCCCCTTTGAATCTGATAAAGAGGTGACTTGCATCTACGTAAGTTGACTGTCTTCCAGGCTGCAGGCAACGTAAGAGAGAGAACAGAGGACAGAGCTTGCAACGTGGCTAGAAGCCATCCAAGGTTTGGCCCGGTGCTGGATAAGAGAGAGAATTGGAAATCAGACAGGGATTTTGGCTCTAAGCTACCTAGAATCATAGAATCATAGTGGTTGGAAAAGACCTTTAAGTTCATAAAGTCCAACTTGTCAATGGGAAGAAGCCTGGGAAAGGAGTCAGCATCTTCTACACTGGCAAGATCCAAGATCCACTGTACTGAATACTGGGAGTGGGGAAAAGTCCCTTTTGATACCGCTGGATGCACAGGGTCTCGTGTTTCCTCCTGCTCTGTAAGTCCTGAATTAATAAAAACCAGTCTGCACTCATCAGCGTCATCTTACTGGGTCACCAGTTTCAAACCATCCAGGCAGAGAAATTAGATTTATTCACTTACTGCATCTGCTGACAAACATGTTCCTACCTCCTTCTCCAGCACCTTACAGCCCTCATGGCCTGAGGAACAGCTCGCTGCTGCCAGGACACGGGCTTTAAATATTCACCTTCATATGAATTCACAAGCACTGAGGAGGATCTCTGCTCACAACAGCCTACCCCTAATCCAGGTTTGTCACATCTAGTGCTCAACAATTAATCAAACCCTTGGCTTCCTCTGCTGAGGCAGCAGCTCGGCTGCACGCATGGGCGGGGACTGCATCTCCCATCTGGGTGCACATCTTGTTTCTGCTGGATGTTTTGATTCCTTATCTTTGAAACATCTGCAGCTTGTTGACCGAAACTCGGGCATAAGGACTGATTCTGCCACGGTGTGTTTCACAGGCTCACTCTGTGATCTTGCAGGAGCTTCTCTTAGGAGCAATAGTGAGCAAGAACCTCAGAGCTCATGAAGCTGCTGCTGGTGGAAGTCGCGCTCCAGCAGGAGTGTCTTGCCCCTCATTTTTAAATGTGCATAGGGACATAAAGGAAGCAAGCAGAGGAAAGAAATCCAATATTATCTAAAGTTAGGCACAAATAAAACGCTATTGCAGAACCTTGTGGGACTCCATCTATCTGGACCCTTCTTATTAATTTAATCTGGTAATTCACATCTCACACACAGTGAAAACATTTCAGCTTCTGTGGAAAAGAGCCAAGCAGCACATTAGGTGGGCTGGTCAGAACTCACTTGATGCTATTACCTGTTATTTTTTGTTCTAGAGAAAAAACCCAGCAGGGTCTGTGCCAGTGCAGACTCTTGTCCTATTTCCAGCCGTGTTCCCCAAAGGGCTCTGCTCGCCTGGCAGCTGCTCCTCCAGCACTTTGCCCTTCTGCTGCTCTACAGCTTAACAGTCAGAATCCCAGAACTGCCCTGATTGGAAAAGCCCTTTAAGATCATCGAGTCCAACCATGAACCCAACACTGACAAGTCCCCTATGACTAACCCATGTCCCTCAGCACTATGTCTACACGACTCTTCAATCCCTCCAGGGATGGGGACTCCACCACTGCCCTGGGCAACCCCTTCCAATGCCTGAGAACCCTTTCAGCAAAGAAATTCTTCCTCACATCCAATCTAAGGATTGCTGAAGTCAGGTCCATTCCTCAGCAGGACTGGGACTAAGGTCAGCTCTGAAACCAGCTCCTGCTGCTGGCGGGGCAGCCAGGGAAGCTCTTTCAGCAGAACTTCGCTCCATCTTGGTCCCCTTATGTCAGTTATTTTGTAATCACCGAGTTACTTCAACAGGAAGGAAGAGGCTCCAAAACCCAACCTACATTCAGCAGCACATGCAATGAGGTGTTTTGTTAAATTGAGAGCTTTGTGAAAGTGAAGAAACTCCCACTTGTTCTCATAAATCCTGGAACAGGCTCCATCCCAGCCCCTCCTTCAGCTCTGCCCACCACCGGCAGCCACATCAGCGTGGTGAGGTTATCAGAGTCTGTGAGTTACTGACCAGTCCACCACCACTAACCTGCTTCTAATGAGAGCTTCAGTCAACAAGAGCTTAACTAGAACTCTAGGTGAACCTTGATGCAATTACACTTGTAATACTGGGCTTAAAAAACAACCAACCAACAAAAAACCCCTTAAAAAACCAAACCCCAAAACCAACACAATCTGTTAGGAGAAGTTCTAGTTGTTTAGTTTTACTACCCAGGGTGACTGCACCTCAGGAAATAAGATGCAAGAACAAAAAGCTTCCAAAAAAAACCCTAAAGAGAGAGGTTTTCCAAGTCAGAGCAACACCACAAACAATGTTCATCTGATAGAACTGCAAAATAAAAGTGGTCAAGAGATAAGATATTTTATTTCCTCAGAAACAACCCACCTAGGAACAGGCAGGACCCAGAACCAAACTGCACTGTGGAGGTGGGTTGAGTTTCAGGGCATCTGACAGGTTTTTAACTCCTCATTTCCATGAGTGGAGGTGAATCCTGCTTCCCCCAGTGCAGAGGCTGGGGGAGAACGTCCAGGTTCCTGTTCATCCACAGCAACAGTCACAGACACCAAGAATTTTGGCATTTTGTGGATTCTGATTATCCAGACAAATACTAAATGTTGAGCACTAAGTCTACCAACAAGTATGACTTGGTCTGAGTATTTTCAGAGATCCAGTGTCCACAGCACGCCAGCCAAATCTGAGGGCTGGTGTGGAAAATGAAACATTTTCAGGTTGATAAAAACCAACAAAGAGAAATCAATGTTTTTGCTGCAAAACATTGCTTCATATTGCAGGTGGTTGCACAACAGCCAGGGATCCATTTCTAGAGGAGGCAGAGGCTGGCTTCTTCAGAAAATAGTTTTAAAAAATTAATAATAATAAAAAAAAATCTAACTCAGCAATAGAGAGATACATAATTTATACAGAGAACTTGCCACTTAACACCAGAACACGCACAAGTGTCATCAATATTTTAAATATTGAGCACCAGACTGGTGGTCAAATGCAAGTCAGTGATTTCTTTTTGCCTTTCTACTGGAGAGAAGTACTCAGGCTGAGCAAGAATCTGGATGAACCCTCTTAGGAAAGAGCTTACTTCAGAGCAGAGACTTAACTCTGTTACATATTTTATTTGAAAGACAAGATGTGGCAGGAGTTAAACAGTTGGCTTCAGTCAACCAACAAAAAAATGTCGGTTGGCTGCCTCCACATGTTATTAATATGAAAATAAATAATAACATTTCCTAATACCAAGATGAGGCTGTATATGTTTATTCATCGTCAGTAATTTTTGTACACAAGGCAAATATTAATAGCTGAAAGGCAACACTTTGGGAGAGTATGTACAGAGCCATGTACAAGCAAGTGTAAGAGGTTTTATTAACTATTAATCAAATTTTAACCGTTCTATAAAAAGGAAGTGATGCTTTTTCTTCTAAGACCTCCCTTAGAAATAATTTATTGCCAATCTTAAACTAAAGCGAGGAGAAAGAAAAAACAAAAATAAAATTTACAATAAAAAGTAGTCCCTGGAAAGTTTATAAAAAGTTAAACATATAAAATTGTAAGCCACAAACATTTATACAAAGCTAATACAAATCTTGGTTTTGTTAAAGATCTATGAGGTTGTTACAAAATATATATTTTTTTTACATAAAGGCTTCACGTAAAGGTAAGCTCTCACTGCTACTGAAAGCGCAGGAAAGCGGTTTTAAATAGTCTGCAATTCAACTTATTTTTCAAGTACGATGCAAAGAAAATTGCAAAATGGCACTGGATTGCAATGCTGGGTAATTAAAAAAACCAAACCAACAACCAAACAGCTATGTTAATGGTACCATCAAAGAGACAAAACCTGTAAAGTGAAACTCGTCAACAATTCGCTATGGCATGAAACTTCTGATGGTTTTGAAACAGGAAATGTTCTTGTTGGAAAATGAACCATCTGTAACCGTCCTTAAAGAGAAATAATAACCAGAGAGATCTTCTGATGGCAACAGACACATCCAACGCGCACAGTCCTCAGTCTCTGAGCAGTGAGCTGTCCCCACACGTGAGGAACAGATGCAGATTGACCAAGCTGGCTGGGACTGATCGTAACGACTATTAATAGCCAAGTGTCACAATGCTTGAAACACCCACCTGATCTGAGCACTTTGCTGGAATAATTCTGATGGGCAAAATTTAAAGCTACTGACTAGACAAATGAGTCCAATATACAGCCTTTGAGATCAATGAACCCACCTGACCTTCTTTCTTTTTTTTTTTTAAGAGCAGATATTCTAGAAGAAAGCTTGAGTTTTACACAAACTGATGGCTTACGCTCCCACATACAATATATATATTAAAACAAAACAAAAAAGGTAAAATTTTTAAAGCCCTGATGAACAGCCACAGTTTTCAGGTATCAATCGACTTGAGTTTAACACACTGCAGCAGGGAACAGTCACTAAAACACCAATTTCACCTTCAAGTACAGGAAGGCTGTACAAGACAGTGGTATATCTCCATATGGTCAGTGATCTTTTTAACAGAGCTCATTCCATCCAAGAGAACTAAGAAAACTTGGGGAAACTTGGATTTTTTTTCTTTCTACCTCTTTTCCCACCTTCATTTGAAATATGTCCTGACCTTGTACCACAGGCTGGTTTACATGAACAAGCTTCACTCTTACTTGCCAGCTGTGACTCATCTGTTTTGCTTCAGGATTAAAAAAAAAAATAAAAAAAAAAAATCAAAGTCTGTTCAAAACATCATTTTTTGTAACTAAATTATATCCTGCTAAAAAGAAATAATATTTAGAAACCAAATCTAAAAAGAAATACAACAGTACACGCTGTGCTCCTTTTTAGGCAGCTAACAAAGAGGAAGTTTGAAGATGGAAAAGCCCAATGTTGATTGGGTTTGTTTACCCAGTTTGTTAACATAGGAACCATGTAAACAGTGACATCAAGGTGAGTTGCCTCACCCCACCCCCCTTCTAAAGGACTGGGAGTGGGAAACACGAGTGATTTGACTCAGTCATTTCATTAAAATAATTCATTTCTGCCTGAGATTCATATAGTGCTTATCTACCAGGACCTACTTTGTCAGAAGGGCCCCAACATTGCAGGGTCCACCTTGGTATCTTACAGGCCCTGGTGTTCACAGGAAAAGTGATCAGAAAGGATTAAAAACAGGCAAATTTTTGTGCTGTTTCAGGGGAGAAGCCTGTGAAATATTTTTCCCCACTTTAGCCAACGTCAGAAGTGCCCAGAGCTTTGGTGATACTCACTGTATCCTTGGACTGACATCAGTTTTGAGGATCTTTAGTAAATTAACAGGTCCCTCGACACAAAATTCATCAACATTTTACATCCATAAATTTGTTTAGACAAATTCCTGGTAAACTTTGTATTATCTGCTATCCAGTCTTTAGTCTTTTCTGCAATCACCTAGTCTGACATCCTGCAAAACACATGCTACAGACCCTCTCCAAATTAATTATTTTAAACAGAGCAGAGATAAGTCTCTTTAAAAAATAAAAAGAAACTTGTTGAGGCAACTGTCAGCAATGGAAAAAAAAAAAACCCAAACCTACTACTCCTCTTGTTGACTAACAAGGGCTCGGATTTGTTCAGTTTCTGCTTTCCAGAGGTGGATTTGGAGGCTCCTAGATAGAGGTTTGTCGTTTGCTCACGTAGCATTTATAGCTCCATCAAATCAACCTGTCATCCTTCTCCAAAGAGTGAAATGGAGAACGTCTGGACTCCCATTACAGGCACGTTGTCCAATCCTTTAAATAGCCTCACTAGCCTTTTCTCAGGTCTCTAGTTCATCATCCTTCTTGAACTGCTCACATATGACCTGAAGATATCAAACCAGAAGTAATCCTATCCCTGTCTAGTAAAGAGGCAAATCTACATTAAATATCCCCCCTCTAAAGATTATTTTAATCCTCCTGACACCAATCTTATGCCCAGACTTTCTGTTTATATTTAGATTGTGCACTGTAACTTCTCCCAAGCTCTCTTCAGAATTCTTTCCTCCCAAAATAGTGCCTTACCGCAGAAATTGCAGACTAATCCATGACTATTCATTGGATGACATAAAAAAATAGAGGTCTATTCCCCTTCTACTGACAGGAGAACGAGGTACAGAGATGTTATTAATACAACTTACAATTACAGTAAGTAAAAGGCTAAATTCAGAAGATAGGCAGCTTTCCTATGTTCTAGCAGGGACACTGCTCCAAGCAGTGAGAATATTGTGTCACACCACTCGCCACGTGTGTGGTATGTTAATCTAAATTCATTTAATAAAGTAATGGCCAGAATCATGATCCACAGGAATTGGCCAGTTCCACGGGGCAAAGGGACAAGCTGAACTGCCTACGTGACACTAAAGTCTGGGGGAAACTTGGTAGAGATGCTATTTTTTAAAGCATAAGCTCACAAGCTTATTCTCATGTTGTAGTACGCTGTGTGGTGTATGAGGATTTCTGGGCAAGAACTATTTAATTAATATTTTAATCACATGGCAACAGTAACAACCCCCTTAAAAAAAAATAAAAAATAATAATAAAAAAACCCCCAAAACATTGAACTGCAATGGAACTTTTGGTAGAATAATTCTTAGTCACAAGCAGCAGTCTGGAGTATGCTGTGCAACATATTTGGCTCAAGTACACTTAGGATTGCTAGACCCAATTGGAAAGTCTCAGAAAGAACCTCATCAGCTGAAGCACGTTCTGCTGTGCCATGTTCTTTTTATTCTCCAGAAGAAAACGTTCATCTTCATGGTGTCAGCTACACAAGGCCTCTGCTGGGAACACATTCACTCACATAAGGCCACTAAGAGGACAGAACACAAGGAGGCACTTAGGTTTGCGAGTACTTCTATCCATCACCAAACACTTACTGATTAAGATGAGGCACGTTGTTAAGAAGTCAGGAAGAAAGTAAAAAAAATAAACCAGTGCTATATCAAAGCGTTTCAAGAACAGGTAAGGTACCTACATGTAACATCTGGTTAGTGAAGATAAGAAATACAAGTTTGGTTTGCTCTCCCCTTTCCCACATCAGAATTTCAAGAGGACTGTATATCATCGTGCTCTGTGCTTTGCCACGGCTCCAAGATGTACGGACAATGCAAGAGAGTGAAACCACGTACTGTGCCGGTACTTCCTGCCAGGTATGGCTGAAGCTCCCAATCAAAGTATTTTGAAAGCATCTCTTAGTCAAACCTCATGCAAAGATTTCTATTTGAACAGGAATTTATACTTAAAACAGGAAGTATTTTATACCCAGGAACCCTAAGCTTCAAATAAATGATTCCAGCAAGGGATTTACAGGATTTCTAACCAACAATAGACCTGAGAAATCATAAGTCAGCTATGGTATCACAGTCTTCATAATTAAGTTAGATGTGAAAAGTTTCTCCCCCTCCCCACCCCAAAATTACTGCCACAGTCTAATAATTGCAACAATTTCACCAAAGTTTGGACTTGGAATTCTGAAGGTGGAATGAATTTTCTAGGATAATATACATGTTGGTAAAAGGTCAAATTTATGACTTTACAGGTAACTTAGACATAGGTCTGCTATAAAATGACAACTTGAGTCAACTTGAAGCTACACTGGAAGAGATTAAGCCTGAATTTCTGCAGAAATTGGCAATAATGTGTTCAGCAGCAGCTTTTAGCCACGTATCAAGAAGTCTGACAGGATCTGGATTTCTTTACTCCTGCTGTAAACTTCTAGTTAAAAAAAAAACAAACAAAAAAATAACCAAACAAAACACAAGTTACTCAAATAAAAATGTCTTTTTGCACATCACTGTAACATAAGCTGCTTGAGGTTGTCGTGAAGGATGGTATCCTTAACATCACGGAAAACTAGCCGGATGTTTTCTGTGTTAATAGCAGTGGTGAAGTGGTGGTAGAGGGGCTTCTGCTGCTGGTCCCGGCGTTTAGTACGAAAACAATCCACCAGGAATTTTTGAACATCTGTTAAGCAGTGGGGATTCCCTTCAAATTCTGGAAAATAGTCTTTGATGCTCACTTTCTGTACTTTTTCCTCAAGTAAGTCCGTCTTATTTAAGAAGAGAATGATGGAGACGTTGCTGAAAACCCGGTTATTGACTATTGTTTCAAAAATGTTCAGGGATTCCGTAAGGCGATTCGTTTGCCGATCCTCCATAAGCACTTGGTCAAATTCACTTGAGGAAACAAGGAAGAGTATTGATGTGACACTGTCGAAACATTCGAACCAACGTTTCCGTTCTGACCTCTGGCCACCTACATCAACCATTTTGAAAGGGACGTTTTTTATTTCAAAGTCGTACTCGTGAATCCCTTTTGTGGGTCTTCGTGCCAGCAGTATGTCTTGCTGTGAGGGAAGATAATCCTAAAGAAATAAAAATAAAGGAGAATTTGATGATTAGGATCAAGCCACAAGCACGGTGATGACAGCTTACTTGCAATTGAGAGAAAAGCTTGCAGAGGAACAGCACGAGGCTTTGAATAAATATACACACGTATGTATATTTAAATGCTATCACTGAAGCATTTTGGAAAGATCTCGAGTCCCAAGCAGCAAACACACTCAATATTAAATCAAAACATGTACCCCAGAGAACTGAAGCTTTCCATTTGTCACCTGACAAGGATCCATAAACAACCTTAGAGGTGTATCATCAATTCCTCATGCCAGTTTCCCTCATTCTGGATTACAGAATCACAGAATCGTAGTGGTTGGAAAAGATCTTTAAGATTAATTAATTTCAGATTACTGTAATAAAACTGGGAAACAAGCTGGCTGCCAACACTGCAATGCAGCAAATGGGGTCTAAAACAGGTTTCTCAAATCAGTAACCACAGTTACTGATGGGCACTCAGTTCCTCCCATGTTCTCATGCATACTGCATGGCTGCTTCTAGAAAAAAACCAGAGCTGCTCCACTAACTAATTTTGAAGGTAATCAATTATGCCAGAAAAGCATAATGCTGTGCTTGTGCCGTAGATCTTCTGCATCCAGCTGTATCAGTCCAAAAAGTCTCTCTTCTGTTAGCTGTGTGCCACACCTGTGAGCTCACACAGCCTGATTCTGTCCAAAACATACTGTGGAATTAGTAAAATAGGAGAAGAAAGAGGCAGGTGAGGACAGCAGCCTTTTCCCAGTGGTAGAGCCGAGGAGAGCAGGTGAGACAGCAGTATGCTGAAGTTCTCCAGCCTGCCTTTTCCCCAGAATTCAGCAAGATACGTGGGGTTTTACTGTTTTGTGACCGTTACATAAACAGTCATCACCACCAGATGCAGATGCTAACAGGAAGAGGAATTCTTATTAGTCAGCTTTCCACAATGTGAAATCCAAGACTCCTAGTGGGGTTTCTTCATTCTTAGAATTACACTTTTTGCACATGGTCCAAGTCTTTCTGCTATTTAAAAAGTGCATCTCTAACAGACAGTTGGCTGACGCTGAAGTTGAAAGCTTTGTTATTCACTTGTTCTAGAAACTCTCCCTTACATTTTCCCAGCATTTCTCACAAGGTCACAGAGAACAATTTAGGTTACAGGGTTGGAATTTTAGTGTCCTCCTAGTAAATGTTCTGTGATCTTCATTTGATGATGCTAGTTATCAGACTTGGAGCTTATAAAGCTTGGAGCTATGGAGCTTATAAAGATGTGGTCCAGAAAGTCTGATTCAACTAACAAACCGGGGTGGGGAAGGGCACAAACACACAATTCCATGGAAATTCATAGATTGTTATTCCAAGTTTAAGGCAAATGATCGAGTCTGATCCACGGCCTTTAAAAACACCGTCTGAAAAATCATGAAGTGAGTATAATGTTCCAAAAACTCAAGGATCACTTTGCTTCACTATGGAAGCTCAAAAGTGAAACTATCTAGAGAGAGAGCCTGTTTTGTCTGAATTCCCAGGTTCCTTTATTCAAGCTGCCCATGACTAAGGCACTGATTTTTATCCTGGCTTGAATTACAAAGCAGTTCTCTGAAGCACAGCTTACCCACCCTGCACTTTTTGCTCTAGTCCTATGACACATACAAAACCTGCACCACCTCAATCTGCAGGAGAGTTGAACTGCTGAAGCAGTACTATGTTCTCTCCAAACTGAGCCACGGACTCGTGCTGCCACCCCCTTGTCTGATTAAAAGAAGCAACTTTAAAGGGTAATAAGATTTTTCTCTGTATTTGTTATATTTATCTGGAGTCTTTTCATAACATGCAAAGCAATGTCTCTCTGGGATATTTTGAATACATATAGCTTGCACTGGCAGTTGAAATAACAACAAACAGTTGCAAGGAATCCAGCTGATCCCACATGTATATGGCAGCCAGCTACTCTTATTTTGCTGATCTGATTAAATCTGAACATTAAGTTCTTTTCCCAACGTGCTGTTATCATCAGCTCCCTTTTGGCAAGAGGCACATGAATCGTGGGTCTATCTGTTTCTAAGCAATTCAGTTGCAGGCCAGCCCAGTTGTATCAGATAACAGATAAGAACAGTAAAATACTTATATTAATACAGTTTGGGGTAATAATCATTAGATAAATCTTGCAGATAGATAAGAATAAACCAGAAGAACCTATAAAATCTTTCACTCGGTATTAAAACTGAGCTAGCACATTTTCTACAACAGCAGATCTTGAAGAGTCCCTCTGTATCTCAGCACCATAACCAACTTGCAACCAGAAAAGCTGTAATTCTGTAATTCAGAGCTCAACGTTCCCACAGCCATGTCAGATGTACAATATACTTGTATATAAAAATATAAAAAATAACCCCTAGTGACTTCAAGTTTCATGTTTTAATCAGAGAATGGACCAAAGTTTCTAAATAAAGAACTTTGAAAAAGAAGCTGCAAAAATCTTTACCCAAATGTGGTAAAGGGGGAAAAAAAAAGACCCCAACAAAACACCTTCAAAATTAAGTAGTGTTAGATTCAAAGACCATGAGAAATCCAGCGTTGGCAGAAAGTTTAGCAGCTCATTAAAGTGAGTGCAGTTCTCCTATTGCCTCATAACTCAAGAACAAATGCAAATTGAGAGAGCGAGTGCAGGAGTTCTCCAGCAAGATATCTGGGAAGCGTATTCATTCAGCAAGATGAACACCAGCGCTCTAGTTAGAAAAATGATAGTTCAAAGCAGAAAAATAGCCTGGCTTAAAATGAAATTTTTATCTGTGAAAAGAGAAATAGAAAAATGAAATTAAGCATGATGTAACAGGATTCAGTTGAAGTGGTTTGGATTCCTTCATCATTTGTTAGCCATCAGCTGGAAATGACTATGGAGAAACTGCTTCCCCATGGAGCTCAAGCCAGCATCCCATTGGAAAAGCAGTTTTTCCACATGCCATTTCTGCAATATACAACTAATGACTATCAGCATATGACTTCATTATTCAAGCAGTAATCAGCATTTCTACCAAAAGGTATTCTACAAAAGTTTCAGCTTTTTCCCCAGAGAAAACAGATTTTATTCTGTACCAAGTTTATTTTCAAGTAGATACCACAGAAAGGTACCAATAACCTGTGCACTCATTTAACTTAGTGTTCCTAACAGAATATGAAAAAACAAAAGCAGGCATTTTTAGATATCAGCTCGTGCTGAAGTGCTACTTTAACAGTCTGACTGGACAGGCATTTGTAACTTGGTTTTTGTTCAATATTTACAGAAGTTTTCTTTCCAGAAAGTCTCTTAGTCCTTGCATTGCTCTGTGTTTTTGACATGTCAGTGATGAATTGCTGAGATAATGGGATAAAGTTAACTAAAGATAAAGTTCTTTGAGGAGTCATTAATTACATTTCATCTGTTTAAAACCCAGAGATCACAAAGACTACTTAAAACTCAAGACTGAAAAAAAAAAACAAACCCCACAACTTACTTGTTCTCCGAGCTTATCCAAGTTGTCCAAGAAATACTTTACAGATTCCCCCTAAAAACAAAGCAAAAAGTTATTTAAATAACTGGCACACTTGATCCCAATAGTTTACATTCTGAAGTCCAGTTAATTTACCAAAATCTAGATTTAAGTGTTGCAAGCTTTAATCACTACCATCTTTAAGCAACTATGCTAAGAACGCAACGGACATTTTATTTTTAGGCCAGTTAATATTTAAGCTTTAAAGCATAAATAGACACATTTATGATAGTTAAATTATTCCCAAGTTCAGAATAAATCCTACAGCATTATCCACAGTGAGTATCAACCAACCACACCTTCATTATGAAAAGATACTTTCAATTCTTCTAACTCTTTGAAGAGTCTGCGGACAGAGGCATTCAGGTCCAGGGATTAATCACTGGAGGGAAGTTAATTTATAATGGCATTGCTGTGTGATCCCATTCATACAGGTACTGCCCCTGAGCACAGCAAATGACCAGCAGAATAGAGGACAAGAAACCACAACAGATGAAGCATTTTAATAAAGTTTCCTATCAGAGACCAAGTTGGATGATAATTCCTTACTCTGGGAGTAACCAGCAGAGCTCCACGCTGCCACACGGCACGGTATCATATCTACCACGCAGGTTATCTTCCAGATTCAAGCCATCACTGTCCTTCATAACTGCAGGTTTTAATCCCTCCAGTAATGCAGAACTAAAGATTATGATTATGATTATTATTATTTTAAGACTGAACTACAGTCAACTCTCCAGAACTGTGTCAGGCTGCTGGGATTAAGGAAGAACTCTTACAAGGATGCTGCTGAACAAAAACTGAACCTGAGTTCACTTGCAATAGGTCATGTACTGATTGAATTTATCACAAAGGCAAGTAGTCCCTTCTTAGGATTCTCAGCATCATCACAGAAGCACAAATGTGCTTCCTTGTGAAAGCTCTTGATTACCAAGCTCTAACTTATTTACTTTATAGTAAATAGAGAAAAGAAACCATCTGTGTTTTCACTCTGTAGATGGAAGAGGAAGAATTCCAACTGAATTTTCTCGATGAGAAATTCAAGAAGCATCCAAGGCTGGGGTGACTACATCTGAGCCAGACAAGTGAATTAGGACAGGAGTTATACCCCAAAAATGACTTCCCCTCACTTGAATTTGAACTCTGCAAACTTATCTAGGAAGAATATCAAACCTCAATATTAAACTGTGTCATCTAAGCAGCAGTAAACAGGGTAAATAACAGGCCAAAAAAGGGTTTTGGCAAACACATAAGCCAGGTACCTTTGCAAGAAGTTTTCCAGGTCCTAAAAAAAGTTACATAATGCAAGTAGGTACCACACCTTTAAGTGTGCAATTTGAACATCAACTTTTAATTAGGCAACACTGGGACTCTGGTTGAAACATGCCTTGTGCTCGACACACCTGCGGGGAAA
>NW_010309193.1:17745-23243 GCF_000700745.2 Antrostomus carolinensis
TTTCTCTTTGCCTTCACATTACCAATTTTCTCCTGGGTAACACTAACCATTTTAAAACCTGGTGGCATACAGCAGCAACTGCTTGCAATGACAGCAATATTTTACACCTACATCTTTTTCAGCACGTCAGAAATCCATTCTAACCTCAGTCCTGTTAAGAAAAGTGTAGGGGGAAGAGCATTCCTATTTCACAGAAAATAAAAATACACAACCTTGATGCACAAATCCATCAAACTTCCCAAGCAGGAGTAACAGGATCAGAATTCAAGCCTTCCAAGTATTAAAACCACTGTCTGTAGCTGAATGTTAAGACAAAATAAAGTTTAAGGTCAGATTTAATTTCTTAATTAGGTCCTAGTAGGAGCTGGCAATCCTCCCTTCCCTACAGGAGCAGGTAGAAATCAGCCAGATTTCAGACTCATTAAGTGGAGGTATTTATTCTAGACTAATTCTGGGCCTCAGAGGCTGTCAGTATGTGTGTGCATGCATACATACATTTTCATCTTAGACAGCACTTTTTTATGCTACTTAGGGCAATACCTACTCCCTAAAGAAGCATTAACTCCACAGTACTGGAATGCATGAGTAACTACCTCCCCTTTAAGTCCCATTGCTACTGGAATGGATTGAGCAGCTGGAGCAGACAAGTAAGGCACAAGTAAGGTCACCAAACACCCCCAGAAGGAGCTTTTCCAAAAGAAGGGATTTCCTGAAAACATGAATGCAAAAAATACATCAGCCTGAATCAACAGCAACGCTCCAGAGCAGCACATCCAACAGTAAAGTAAGGACCAGAAAGCACACTGAGAAAACTGCTGAGCCTTCTAGGCTGTCACGTGTCAAAATCAATGGCAGACAAACATCAAGGTGGCCATTCTGAAACTCAGGAGATTAAAAAGCAATCGGTTACAAGCATGAAACGGTTAATAAAGCAGTGACATAACCAGTTTCCCTCCTCCACATCTTCAGCTCAGTCACTGGGATCTTCCCTTATGAAAATCTATTCAAACAATTAATAGGACACACCAAGCAAGTGCTGTCAACATGACTCGACTCTGTACTTAAGGGTAAAAATTGTTCAGCCATTGGCTTTTATCATAGAATCAAACATTGTGAGTTGGAAGGACCCACAAGGATGATGAAGTCCAACTCCTGTCCCTGCACAGGACAAGCCCAACATTCACACCATGTCCCTGAGGGCCTTGGCCAAATGCTGCTGGAATCTTGTCAGGCTTGGTGCCATGAGCACCTCCCTGGGGAGCCTGTTCCAGTGCTCCACCACCCTCTGCCTCAAGAACCTTTTCCTCATGGCCAACCTCACCCTCCCCTGCCACATCTTCCTGCCATGTCCTCTGCTCCTGGCATTGGTTGGTGGCCAGAGAGAAGAGATCAGCGCCTGCCCCTCCTCTTCCCCTTGGGAGGAAGTTCTAGACCCCCATGAGATCTCCTCTCAGTCTCCTCTTCTCCAGGCTGAACAAACCCAGCGAATTCAGCCTCTCCTCATACCCTTCCCCTCTAAACCCTTCACCAATTTACTGTCCCTCCTCTGGACACTTTCCAGTAGCTTTAGAATCCTTTTTATACTCAGGAACTTATTTCATTCAGCTACAAATTCATCAGCTGTTCTTCCATCACATTCCAGACACATCTGCATCTCACACAGCTACAAGCCACTGCCTTGACTAGAGGTAATTTTCTGTCTGACCTGGACACCTTTGTATTAGCAGGCTGAGCTCTGCTAACTACAGACACTTGTGAACAGCAAACTACTGCGACTACCAGATTGTTATCAGAATACACCACTGTAGAACTGAAGAGTTTTGACCCATTTTAAACCAGCTTCAAAAAGGTGGCATTACAAAGCAACCAAGCAAGACTTCCGATCCTCTTCCAACAGGGTGAACCTATGTTTTTTATGCAATAATGAAGAGAAACCCACTTAAAAACCCACCACACAACAATCAAGGAAAGCCTTAACACCAGGAATTGTTGAAACTCAGTGAGAAATTGATCTCTTCACAGTTCTGTACAACAGCTCCCAAGGCAGCTTCTGTGTTAGGCTATTTTTTCTTGATACCAGATACAGAACTAGACCTCACTCTATAAATTAATGACAGTGGCTATATTTAAATGGCTGCATTCTAAAATTTCCCTTTAGACAAACTGTAAACTCTGGGGTTTACCCGAGATGACTAGAAAAAAGAAACTGGGTTTCCCCCGCTCTGCTCCACTAACTCCAGTGTGGCTGACCACGTCCAGCCCCTACCACGTGGCTGGTGCAGCAATCAACCTGCTGACATCATGCCAAAAAGGAGCCACGTTAAAGACAAAAATCAACACAAGACTGGAAACTGCAGGATCTGCCCTCATTAAATAAACTCTATAGATCCCCATGATATTCCCCTTGTCTTCACACTCACGTTCTGTGAGCACATACAATGGAAATTTAAATTAAAGATCTAGTTAAAAAAAATATATAGTGAAGTGAAGGTCTTAAATTAGTCATAGGTAAACTTTTGGAGTTTTTTTTTAATGCAGGTGAATCCTTTAAAGTCATTTTTACAGCTGAGCAGCTCTGAACTGCAAACTCCTGAAGTGTGGAGTTGTAAGGATGATGGGTTACCCTGCAGGAACCACACCACTGAGCCTTCCTTGCCTGCTTGCCCACTTCCTTCTACTTAAAGCACTGGCCCAAAGATGCCAACAGTGACAAACTCAAATGCTGTCTCCAGCCCATTTCTCATACCCATGTTGATATACTGCAATAAAGCAAACTTCTTAAACACACACTAACACAGAGGGAGTGGCCAACACATTAGCTTCAGGGATCTTCCTGTGTTTGGTGACTGTGCTTCTGCTCTTTTAATACAATATTAAAATAAATCCTATCAGATTCTAAGCAATCACTCTGACTGCTTGTAGAAGATGCCCTTTTTTGTTCAGATGGAGCATACACATCTCAGCTGCAGCCCTTCAGCCGCCTCCTGATTCAGAAATGCATGTAAACCACAGGAAGTTGACTGTTAAATAACTTTATTCATAACTGTCAAGTATTCCATTTTCAGAAAGGTTTGATTCAAAACAGCTTGTGTGCCTCCTGGAGTCTTGTGATCCTTACAGGAGGAAGCCAAGCCAAGTCATTTTATCATGAACACACAAGCGATTTACAAGAAAACACAACTAAATCACATTCTTATGAAGGGACTTGATTTTACAATGACAAAATCCCTTACAACACTGCATTTATTTTAACTAGACTTGCTCATGTCTGTACAGTGAAATATCTGTGAGTTTTATGTAATCCTCTCTTTCCACATAGACAGGATGACAGCACAGAATGGTGATTTACCTACAGGACAAGAGTCTATTGAAACTCCTCGTGTGGTCTTCTGAAGTAAAGCAGATGAGTTATCTTTTATAAACAAAACATGGCACAGAAAAAGAGTATTGGTCTAAAATATTGCTAGCTGGTGTCTAAAGCAAAGTAACCACAAAAATATATTTTTTTGGGGAAAAAAAAAAAAAAGACTACATGAAATACACACCAGATGAACCTATCTTTTAAACCCAGGAAGTGGCACCAATTTATTTGGTTTCCATGAAAACAATGTCAGCAATCTAAATATGATTTGTTGAAACTTTAACAGAGCCAAATGGCTTTTGAGTTGTTCTAGGGGAACCACATTTTTTCCAACAGCAATCACTTTAAAAAAAAAGAGAGAGAGAAAAAGCATCAAATAAAGATTCAGTCATCACAAGGTTTAAAGAAAGAAATGTACAATTTATCAAACCATCTACATCTGGCTGCAAGTTCAGTGGAACATACTGAACTGACAGGACAGCTTAAGTATCTGAAAAAACAAATCAGCTATTTAAAGAAAATAGGAGATATAACTTAGTAACTCTAGATTAGAATTAATAGGAACCACCAAACATTTTTTCTTCCTGACCTTACTTGAATTTCTGGGAAAAGAGAAACAAAGATTTCCTATTTTATTTACTAAAAAAAACCCCCACAAAAACATAAACAAACAAAAACAAACAAAAACAACAACAAAAGCTTTTTCAAAAGCCTGATTTATAATAAGAACAGGTAACTACAAAGTTTTTAGGATGGCATGTACTTGCCTAAACTGACATGCAAACCAAACCATCCAGAACATGGGAAAAACAGCCTGAAGGAAGAAAGATGATGGGGGGAAAAAACCCAGAACCTTAAAATTCTGCATCTTACAACACCCTAGTAAACCTTATAGCATACACTTCATTATGTATAGGTTGGGTTTTTTTGTGGGTTTGTGTGTTGGGATTTTTTTGTTGTTTGTTTGTTTGTTTTCTATTACAGGCTTAATCCAGATAAATCCATATCTGAGGATTTTGGCAAAGAATCCAGAGAAGAGAATCACTAACCTTTATTTTCTTGACACCCCGCCCCAAGCTGATTCAAAAGAAGACCGACTGCAAATCAATACTTCTGCTACTGAAGTTTCACCAGATGTCTTCTGATATTTCAGTAACAAGCACGGAGATAATTAAAGGAGAAATGTTTTAGTCAAATCAATGCAGATTTCCTAGTGGGAGAGGTATTAGAGAGCATTACAACTCTCCTTCCTCTCCATCCAAACGAGGGATGTCCATCACACAACACAAGAGGCAGATGATCCAGATGATACATTTACACTGTGAATGCACCAAGCCCTCATTAAATTATTGAGCTCAAATCCACAACTGTCTTGATTGTTAGACCACCAGAAGCTGAACCAAGCCTTACACTGAGACACTGAATTGTGTCTCAGTTTCTTTTACTGGCCTCAGACTTGGAGGTAAATAAAATCATCTTGGTTTCTTCACAGCTTTCAGGTTTCTACAAATGACCTTCCCTCACCAGTCACTCCTCCCAGTGCTTTCTAGTGAGGATCCCTCTTTCAAACATGCCCCAGTCAACAGAACAGGACAAAACTTCTACAAATTCATCTCTATAACTTGCCTATTCCAAGAACTAAATTTAAAAAACAGATACTTTCCCTATTTTACAGCAGCAATTCAGCAACTTGTTTGGTATCTCCTAATTGTTTCCCAGTTGCCACTCCAACACTTGATATAACACTCTCTGTTTAAGCAGCAATTATATTAGCAGTGTTTGGCGAGTTTAATATATGCATATAAAATAATTAATTTTTAATAAGGGTGCTGAAGGTATTTAGGGAAAAGTGTTGATGTAAGCAATTGTATATTTACTTACCAAACTGCAAGTCTGGGTCAAAATGTTTGAAAGAGTGCTCGCACAAAACACATTTCCTGGAGAAAAGCACATTTCCTTTCTCTAAGTGTTAATTATGGCCAAAGTTATGTTAAAACCAGCACAAACTGGCACTCCCACTAAAACAAAGCAGTCCACATTTATGCCCACAGGAGTATCACTGCAGCCACGTGCAGAGCAGCCAACTGTTAAACTCATCTCTCCTGCCCTTCTTGAGACCAGCTCTGAAGAGAAGGAC
>NW_010309194.1:0-23367 GCF_000700745.2 Antrostomus carolinensis
GGCTTTCCACATCGCCCAGTGTGGTATAAAGGTTTTCTGAATGGAAGTGTGATTTGTGAAGTGTTGGCAGTGTGTAAAGATTATCACATCTATGTTATTGACAAAAATACTGCATGTTCGGGGTAACATCTCACCAAATCAAGTGCTGTTCTGAGACAGCGCAGACTTAGAAAGTATGTCGTCCAGGCTGGCCACAGTGATCCTACCTTATCTGTAGTGTTCGTGAATGCTGTACAGGAAATCTTGCATTACAGATTTTATTAAACACAAGTGATACAGAAAAAGCAACAATTACAACAACACTATATAATATATATAAAAATATATATATTTAGGACTACTCATGAGATACAAATCTAAAGCCTTTTATGAGCATAAAACTAATGACAGAGCTTTGTAAAACAGTTTCTCTTACAGGCATGAGAGTAGACCTGGATCTCCATTCAGTAGATATTACTGTCAATCCCCATGAAATCAGCTGTGAAAGCCAGTTAGTAGAGGCTACTTTTCCCAAAAGTTTGGTACTAGCAGCAAGAACACATCTCTGGAAAAGCAGATCGGTATGTTCTGCGCCAAAGATCTTGTACATCATCACAGATGTTCTCACCTTGGCTCTAAAATCTCAAGCATCAGTGAGAACAAGCTGGCAGGTATAGAGAGAAAAGGAAAAAAAAATCCCATTTTCAAGCCAGATTGATGGTGACAATGTAGAGGAAATAGTATCTTAGGGATAAAACCAGTAAACTGATGCATTTTATCAGATTCTTAAACCTGGTGACTGTAACAGTGCTACATTTTTTACATATAAATACTGTAATAAGGACAAAAATGGGTTCTACAGTTGTTTATAAGCCATAGGCACCTGTAAATTATAAGTACCTAAATTCATCACTGAAATTTAATATTAGAAGAACTGTTGTTAGACAGAAGGTAGCAGAGACTTATTTACACAAAGGCAAAAACAAAAGGTGCAAGGTTATCTGAGACAAGTAGGTCAGAGCAAGTGAGACTAGAGTGGAAGAGAGTGGTCAGTCCTCAGAAATGATGCAAATTCAGATACAGGATGAACACTATAACTCTCACTGCGTGAAGAAGATAGTACTTAAAAGGAGAGCTCTTGAATACTAGGCCAAATAAATACTGGTAGAAAGGGAAGAAAGCTGGCAAACCACAGTTAGGAGAAATAAATGAATATATGCAGAATGCCTAGTGAATGAAATACTCCTGTAATAAAAATGAGTCAGTTTTCAAATGATGAAAACCCTGTGTGGAAATTTCAAAAAAAAAAAAGTCATCAAGCTCAAAGCAAAGATGGGAAAGTCCTAATAAGGGAGATGCATTTTAAAAAAAGTCCTCTTTGAGCCCAGTCTTATCCCAGTACCACCTATTTCACTGACCTCGAGCAGCTGGCTGCTAAGTAGTATGGCCCAACATGTAGTTGTGTGTTGTAGTTAAGAAACAGCAAGTAATGTTGCATTATGAGATTGTCACATAGAAGTACATATGCCTTTATGTGAGTTTCTAGGACAGATAAACAATTTCAAAGTAGCATTGCGCTGGAACAAAGGTAAGATCAGCTACTGATGTTTTCTCTGCTGCTCATTGCTACCATAATTGATGGTGTCCATGCAGAGAAAGTCTGTGAAATCTTGATGCAGACTGTGTTGCTGATACTGTTGTAGTCCATAATATCTTCAGGGAGTGACAAACTCAGAGAGATGGTCTTGTCTGGCAAAACGGCTGGCCAGGCAGGCTTGACATCAGTTGTGTAAAAAGGTATACCTGCAGCTGCTTGTAGAGGTACTTGAGCAAAAAAACACTAGTGCATGAACAACAGAGAGGTCAACTTTAATGCTAGAAAGCAATTGAAAGCTGCAGCAAATTAAAATTTGGCATTTTTCAAGGTAATTGATATTTAATGATTTTAGCTTTGATTTTGTTTCCTCAGTTCTCTATGGTAAAACAAGGATAACGGTATTTTCTCTTTTTGCAGATTCAGAATATTTTTGTGGGAAACATTACAGTTGTATGAATTTACTATAAAGTGCGAAGTTTGAAAGGACACTGAATGAAAAAATAGGGTTTAAAGAAAAGGATTAAAAGAGTATGGAATATATCCATCGTGAGTGAGGGAGAAGTCCTATGGAAAACAGCATATATGTTCTTGTATTTAAAACTACTATCCTAATAATATGCATAAAAGAACCATGTTAAAATTGAGCACACAACCTGAATTTTTATTTCCTAACTTCTGAATCCTTGACTTTGTAACTTCAATGGTGTCATTACACATGATGTTGGTTTATTTAGATGTAATGACAATATAGTGAGAGCTGCTCTAAATTTTTAAACCTCAATAACTGCAGCTGCATGTCTACCTCAAACTATGGCTCATGTCCTGTGGTCTTGTTTTACCAGAGTCCCTAAGAATGAAATTGTCTTCCTTCTTGGTCCTTGTCTAGAAACTAAACATTTAGGTTATGTTATAGCACCAGCTTTTCCCCCTCTGCCTTTTGAGAATTTTATGAGATAAGGTTTGGTGGTGCCTTTATGAGACGTATTCCTTTTGTGATATTGAGTCTGTTATCCTGGGGATATTTTATCTTCTTTCAAATTAAGTAAGTATTCTACTGATGTAACTGTTATGATTACTACAAAATGTAAAACATTAGATCAATTTGATATAGCAATCTAAACAACACTTGGTAGACCTTATTGCACTGGCTAATGAACACTTCAGGCTATAGGAAGCTTGTTCAGAAAAAGATGGGTTTTCGATAACCATGGCAAAATAGTAAGCAGAGTGGTTTAAGTCTTCCAGTCATGCACTAAGTGTGGTTTCAAACTGTGTCAATAGATTGGATCAAATGGATTTTAATTTGCAAATGAAAGGTTCTCTGCTAATACAAAGCAACCATACCAAATTTTAATTTCTGTTTCATTTTCAGAAGCTGTTTGGCTAATTAAATAATGAGATGGATAGTGGGCAACAGGAACAAATTTCTGCAAAGTGTAACATTTTATGACTTGCTTGGATTTTCCATTTGAGCAACTCATCCCTGCAGTATTTTATTGCTTTACAGTCTTACTTGTTATCTATATTATTAATATAAAAAAATCAGTGAGGTAGGAATGTTATTGGAATATTATGTTATTATCAGGAGTGGTGTTATTTTTTTTCTTTTTTTTTTTTCCTTTTTTTTCAGTTGGGGAAATGGGACACAGACTGAGAATTCGACAGATGAATGGAGAACTGTACAGCACATGTAGGGTGTGATCTTGCAGCATGGATTGACTGTCCTTAGGCTATTTATTCATTAGTAAATGCACAGTAGCTTGCAGTCTCTTCTTCATGCTTTGGGATATGGATATACTGTGCATACACATAGGAGTTAATATTACTTATACATTAGTTCTGGTTACAAAGATGTTGCACTTTCTAAATAATAGAAAGTAAGACAGTAATGTTTCAGGAACTGTACAATCATTTGTTTTACAAAGAAAAGATAGCTGCTTGTTGAACAGCTATCAGAGAGCAGACAGTTTGCTGCAGGTTCACATCCTTGTTCCCTTCTCAATAAGTGATTGTCTTTACTTTCTCTGGAGACTTCTCCAAAGGAAGCAAACCCCTGTCAGTCCACTCTAGTCAGTGTTCAGTCTCCACGAAAATAACCTCTCCACATTTAGAAGACTACAGCACTAAAAAATAAAAGCCTGTGATAACCTGTGCTATCCTAGGACAAGACCAGCCTCTTAAACCCTCTGTTTGAAATGACCACTGTGAATCATTTGCCAGATGTGCCTTATTCCAAAGGATTACAGCTTTTTTTTCTTATTTTGGGACTGTGAAAGTTTGCACAGCAGCTGGCCATTTCTCTGGATTTGTGAAGCTTGAGATTACAAAAAGGTTGGTGCAGCATGCCTGCAAATAAAACTGCATATATGCTGTTGGACCTGAGTCAGAGTTTACAGATGCAGTAATTAACTACACCGTTTACAGTGTAGTTAATTTATTAATGCAAAATGTCTGGGATTATAGAGGCCTCTGGTCAGTCCTGCATTTAGGACTTCCAGCTTCCTAAATCCTGGCAAAAGCTGTGGAAAAAATGGTCTAAAAATAAAGCTAAAAAAATCTAGGTAATATTTCCAATGATTGTCATCTGTCCGTGCATGCGAGCATAACTCTTGAGCTGCAAATGCATATGACTTATTCTGCGTTCAGAAGTCCTCCTTTGCTCACACATAGACATTGGTCCAGCCCAGTTTGCAAAAGACACTGTCTTGAAAGTATAGCAAATATTTTCTTAATTTTTTTTAAAAGTTCATTAAGTCTTTACCATAGACAGGTGTCACCTTTTTTTTTTTATGCTTTTAGCTAAAATGGTAGGCATGATAGCTTTTTAAGAAATAATGATGCAGGATGCTCTTTGTTCATTATTCCTAACACTGAGTGAAGACTATCTCTTTTCTCTAGACTGAAATCTTGTACTCTTTTTTGTTGATCTGTAATTTCATATCTAGTCTCCTTGAAATAATTTAATTGCTGATAAAATGAAATGCGTCCTGAATAGGAATAATATAATGTAGTGCCAACATAAAACTGTGCAGTATGACATATGTAAATGGTTAAGACATATTTTGGTTATCTGGTAACTATTCATGTTTGTATATTTTAACATAAACAGGTTCAGAGGGGAAAACAATACCACTATGGAACAGTGTTTATAGACCATCCACAAACAGAAGGAAAGAGAAGACCTGCTGTTTAAAAAAAAAAAAAAAAAAAAAGTGCTGCATATACAGATCCTCAATCAGCCTGAATGGCGCTAACAAAGGATTCGTTTGAACGGATTAAGTGGCTTATCACAGCTGCCTGGTGAGTTTTACAGATCACCAAACTTTTTAATGAGAGTCACTGGGATATATTCTTAGCTATCAATTTAACAGTAATAAGAAATCACCAGTTAAGTGATTTGTAGCCTGTCATAAATTTGATAAACCTCTATGACACTTTATTGTATTTTATTTTGTTTGCTGGTCTATAAGTTTATACCATTTAAATTTCCGGTACTACACTATTTAAATAGTACAATACAGGAACTATAATTCTGAGTCTGTTTTGAGAGGCAAGATGTTCCTACATTCTAGTTATGGACATATTTGGAAAAGAAGAAGTAATGACCAACTCAAACCTTAATGCCTGTCCCAGAATAATTTTGCAGATGAGGGAGGATTATTAAAAAGCATGAAGAAAACTTTTAGAGACTATGATGGAAATACCTGTTAGCAGCTGTGGCAGGAGTTCTTTCTGGGGGAAAATGTTCCTTAGGAGAAGATTAGGATCACTGTGGCTAGGAATTTTCAGAGTGGTGTGTGGGATCAATGATTCCATCTCTGTAATAACTTCTAGGAAAAGTCAATGCAATTTTCTGTCTTGCTTGAGGTCTTTAAAAAACTTAATGCACCAAACTCTTTAGGAATGTGAAATTATGATTTTCTAGGTGGGAACCTGGCCCAGCCAATGTACCTTGCTTGAACCTGACACCCTCACTGCTAGGCAGTCTTCCATTGAACTCTCTCCATTGTCTTTTTCACATTTATTTGGTCTGTGCAAACCCAGGCTGCTTGTTACTCAGGTGTTCCCCAGCGTAGCAGCCTTCTATCCCGGCCATCTCTCCGAGGCAGTTCTTCTTGCCTGTTGTTCTGTGCTATTTGTGAATGACTTACTTCTAACAGTCTTGTGCTGATTTGAGTACCTAGGCAATGTCTGTCTGGCTTCAGGAAGCAGGGATTTTGAAACGACAGAGAACAGTCTGGCAAACGTGTACCTGCTGTATATGACTGCAAAAAGGGGAGACTGCAGCACTGTGCATCAAGGACAGCATAATCAGATTTCCATTTCAGTTGTGCAAGGGCTTAATGACAACTTGGCATTTTCTTAAATGAAAAATAACTCTCATCTGGCCAATGTTGATATGGGAAAAAATGTTTGCAGAGACTGTCTGCACGTTTAGAAGGTTAGAAGTAAAAATGGCCTTAAGTTAGTAACAATCACAGCACAAACCAATGCTATTGTCTGCTACTTGGTTGAAGTGTTCCTGTGAAGTTAAATCCTTTCTACACAAACATACTTGATACATTAGAGGATGAACTACTGAGATGCACAAATCTTCTCCACCATTTACTGCTGTATCTGATCATCTGGCAATCTCACGTTGTTTAATCAGTCCTTTTTTTCTCATTTAGCAAGAGACAGTATAAGCTTCTGTCTTCAGTTACTACAAATTATTTTCATAAATACTTTGTTTCTGTAAAATCTGTATATTTGAAAAAAAGTAGCAGGCAATGTAGGTTGAAAAAGTATATAGAGTAAATGTACATAAATGGATAAAATATGTTAAATTTGTCAGTATTGAATCTATCAGCATGTATCAGTGCATATACAGGTTATATAATTTGCACTCTGAATCTATGAATAATTAATAATCCATGAGAGTAATCGTGGGTTTGCTGGCAGAGTTCTCAGTGCTCCAAAGAGTTGGCCACATGAATAACAAAGGAAAACTAGAGGTTGATCTCAGTAGGACTTTGGGAAGTTTACTAAGTGCCTAAATATTTGCAAAGTTGGAGTAATTTTGATACAGGCTGAATATCACCAACTATCTCAGCCTTTCTTCATAGGAGAGGTGTTCCATCCCTCTGATCATTTTTGTGGCCCTCCTCTGGACCCACTCCAACAGGTCCATATCTTTCCTGTGCTGAGACTTAATCATGTGTATACACTTCTCACTTTCTAGAGGCTACATTTTTGTGAAGGTTTGATGTTAGAAGTTTATTTTTAATTTAGCTTTCTCCTTCTTTTAAATCAGGTGGCTGCTGATTGTTTTTTCAGCACAAGAAATTGATGGGGTAAGTGACATGGATACTTACACTTTAGACAGTTGATAGATCAAATGGTATAATTCAGGCAAGTAACACTATATACACTAGTGATCTATAGTTCTCTGAGAAAACTGTGATGTTCCTTGAACATCACAGTTCATCAGTGATGAACTGATTTCTGCAGTTCTCACTTTCCTTTCTGCTCCTGTTGCTCAGCTTAACTAATTTGTAATTTCCTCCTTTGGATTCTTCCAGACTGTCACTTTTTCATCTTTAGATGCTTTTGGAAAGCTACCTGTAATAAAAAACCCTCTCTCATACACCAAGTCTCTCTCTTTCCTCATGAAGTCCCTTCAGTGGCTCTACATTATAACATATATCAAACTCATTCTAGCTTTCAAGCCTTTGTATGTTAGTCTAGATCTTAATCTGGCCTCCGTGTACATTCCCTTCTCTCTGAAGCCAAAATTTCACATATAACATAGTCTCAGTGTCTACTTTATTTTCCTCTCTGTACTGTTTTCCATGTAAACGTTACGTTTGCAGTGCTTTCACTGAAACTTCTTTCAAGTCCATCCTCTTAGTTTCTGTTAAATACTTAAAAGCTCTTTTTTGTTGTCAAAAGTCAACCCTTTCTAGTTGAACTGTTGAAAATTGAAGTATTTTTTAAAAAGAAATGTGTTCAATTAGAATAAAAGGTAACAGCTTATGTGTTATTAGAAGCTTGCATTTCATTGACATTCCAGTGGAGGCAAGTTTTTAATAACTAGGTGAGAGACTAGTGTGGAGTAGATTACTAATTTCATGGGAAACCCAGTGTGTGAAAGAGAAAAAGTCTGTGAGAGAGACCATCATACCCTCTTGTTGTGAGTTTGGGAGTACCAGATATTCTAAAATCTTGTAGATAGAAAGAACAGAATTTTTCTTCTTATCTAATATTTGTCAGTGTTTTCTCCTTGAAAAATTGAAGTATGAACCTATTGTGTTCTGTTGCTTATCAAAACCAGTAACAAAACAATATTGACCTTGATAAAATGAAATCCACTGAGCAAATATTTTCATGTTATCACTGTTTACTTGTCTACCTAAATTATTCGTTAATCTATGAAGTCCTTGTCATCCTTTTTGAAACCACTTCGATCATTTATACAATTTTGCCAAAAAATAATGTTGCCTAGTGGACATTCCAACCAGATAGGTGGATTTATAAATGCATATCATGTGTATAATTGGTATACGTTTAATACTACACTTTAGGAAATAGAAAAGAATAATAAAATCATGTTCACTTACCACACAAGAAATCTACTGAATTTACTTTTCTGTTGTATTTCAGTTTCCTCAAATATGCTTTTTGCCTCATTGCAATTTGATGAAACAAAATAGTCACTTTTTTGCTATTAAGAAGACAATAGTGGAAAGTTTTAATACAATAAATAAATAAATCATTGGTAGGCAATGCATAGTTACACCATGCACATACTCTTTTTCATTTAATAGACAAGGATTAAAGACAAGGTTTTATCACTTAAACACAAGGTTTTATCGCTGGGTGGACTTTTTGTTCTTCAGCCTGTTTTGCCTTTTATCATTTAATTGTAGGTAGAAAATTTCTTAACCTAATGTGATGGGTTACAAATTTCACATTATTACAAATTAAATTCTGACTCTGATAAAATATTTCTAGATGCAGCCTACTTCCTTAGTTGTATTTAGCTATTATATTTATCATTACTTAACTTCCAGGTAATGTCTTTTCACTTCTACAGCAACAGTAAAAAGCTTTCGCTTATTGTTTCTACTATGCCAGCATGTTTATGCTGATGAGAGGTCCAAGAAGGTTAGGAGGATTTTAAATGTAGTATTGATATGTGTATTCTATTCAGCAAACATTAGAACTAAAGGTTCATGTGTGCCAAGCCAAAGATCTACTCAATATTCTGATGTTTGCTGCTATGCCAAGTTTAAAAAAAAACAGCAGGAAATTGCCCTGTGGGTATGAAAGTTTAGCAAAATCTTTTGCCTTAAAAATAATCTAATTGGACAGTATGTCCAGTTGGCAATATTTTATTAAGTGATTGTTGTCTGTTGCATATTAACAAATCCATAAATTCTTAATTTTTAGGGAGGATATGCATATATTGACCCATGTGGGGGACAGGATTGTTCAGTTTGTCGGTGCTTTCCAGAAAAAGGATCAAGAGTAAGTGATGATTAGAGCTAATGATAATTACTGTTGTAAATACTGTTCATTTTGTGCACATTTCTGTTCTGTAAAATCAATATGGTTGACATAAATCAATAGATCAATATTCAATAAATCAATATTCATACATAAACAAGTCTGAATATAGCTAGCATAATTCTCTCACTGGTATGAAGTACAGCTATCATCAAGGGAAGTTAAGATTGTTTGTAAACAGGTTTGCTTGTAAATTAGGTTTGTAATGATTGTGGTGCTTTTGTGTGTTAAGGATTCTTTGAGATGAATCTATTAGTTAGACAAAGGTCATTCTTAATGTATATTAAGTTTAGAAATCTATGTTCCTTTTCTACTAAGAGATTGGTTAAAAAAGAAAGCCTATGCCATTTACTAGTTTTATGAAAACTTAGGTGTTTCTTATTTGGGTTAGGTGATTCTGGAAAAGGTTGCAGACTTTTTATTTTACTAGTTTAATGCACTAAGTATATTAAAAAAATCAGCATTTTCTTTGCCTTATAAGTAATTGTGAAACATTGAACGAAGCTAAGGCATTTTTATATTATACACTACAATTAGTAACTGTGCATGTTGCTATTTGTTAACTGAAATAAGGTCCAGTGGTGACTAGTTTGTTACCTTGGCTATTCTTTCTCAAAATACATATCTATATAGTGACAGCAAACAATGTTACATAGGGAAAGTATGTATTTAGATACATGCCCTGATTAGTGAAACACTGAAAAATTGTCAGTGATGGAAATTGTTTTCTTTCAGAGTACTAATGTTAAAGCTTAGGGTTAGAAAGCTGGTGAATCAGTTTTTAGAAGAGCTGTATGCCCCATTTGTTTGTGTACAACCTGAGTCACCACAAAAACAAGACACACCTTTTCCTTCCTGTGCTTCTGCAGTTAGCTGCATGCTTTTCTGTGTCATTATTGCTGCCCTGGTGTCCTTGGATCCTATCCTAATCCTCCAGGATTATGTCTATGTGAAAGTCCCCCATGCTGTAGGATTTTCATAATAGGGACCCGGGATCTCTGTAACACTGTGTTAACAAAACGGGCATCCCAGGAAAAGTATTTTGACTAGCAGCATTGCAGTGTCTCCCAGTGCTACTGTATAGACTGTTTTGGATACCAAAAACCTGGTCTGAAGTGCCAATAAAAAACAACTGACTTTGAAACTAGAGGAAATTTCCATGATTCTGGTTCCCTCTCAGTAGCCTGGAAGTTCTGAATTGTATGCCCATAATCAGTCAATAATAAATACTCGCTGCAGTCGTTACGGCTCTTTCCTAAGCTGTCCTCCCAGCCACAGGTAAAGTAAACTGTGATTCATTCATTTACAGTTAGTTTTCTAAATACATCCAAAGATCTGGACCTAAGTGCCAAATAGAAGTGTAATAAACATTTCAAAATAAATTCAATGTCATTAGGCAAATTTAAGTCTGAAAATTGTTCCATTTTTCTGGAACAGCTCTGAAACATGTATGCACACTGATGGATAAAGTCTCTCCAATGTAATAAGTTTTTATATTTCATGCAATCATTCCTATTAATCAATACGCAAGAAAAAGAAGTATTTATCAGACCCTACATGAAATATGACTTAACTAAACACTACTTCAGATAGATTGTTGCAAATATTTTCTATACTAATGTATGGTGATGAATTATTTTTTTATAAGATTACTTTTTTCATCCTACAATCCTCTTGATTTCCAAACTTTGTGGTGTTCTGCCTTTACACTCTGACACATTAACTTTGCTTTCCTAGCTTTTGTGGACACTACCAGTTACAAAATAAAAGATTTGTTTATCTTATTGTTAGCTTCCTAGAATGCAAAACATCTGCTTTATCTACTTTTCTGTCTGAATCCTGCTCTCAGGCTGGTTCCTTAGAGTTTTGCGTCTTCCTCAATCCTGTTTTTAAAGTGCAAGAAATAAATGATCACTGAAAGCCGCTGACATTGTACAGTATGCAAGCCTAAAATTTCAGAATTGTACAGTTTATTAAATAATCCTTCTCTCTAAAGGAGTTAAGATAAAGGCAACAGTATAAATTTGGTTACCTAGCACCATATTTTTTTCTTTTTCACTATGTAGCACAGGCTAGCTGTCAAAATTAAGGATGAGCTGACCCCCTCAGCAAACATTTGTTAAAAGCACAAAAAGATTCTAGAAAATTAATGTAATTTCTGGCAAAAGGCAGTGGAACAATAATCTCATCCAGATCAACTGGAAAACCAACCTTTTACCAGCCCTCAAAGTTAACAAGTCTTTATTCAGCTCTGTTAAACCAACTGCAGTATCAGGGACATTTGCAGAGGCTGAATGAGAAAGGCAGCATCTGAGTGAGCTACATCACTATATGTATTGAGTTACAATGATATACATAGACCAGTCCACCTATTTTTTTATGTTTATTTTTTAATCTCTTTTACCATAGGGAGTTTGTGTAGGGTATTTCCTTCATGATCTTCCATTGAACATGGTATTCACAAGACTGGTGGGGGAGCAAGGGCAAACTGTCTCACGGCATCATCTCTGTTAGAAACACACAAGGTCAGACCTATTATGAATTGATTAAATATATTATTCAAACTGTTCTAAGGCCAACCTTATCCTGGGCTGCATCAAGAGAAGCGTGGCCAGCAGGTCGAGGGAGGTGATTCTCCCCCTCTACTCCGCTCTTGTAAGGCCCCACCTGGAGTGCTGTGTCCAGTTCTGGAGCCCCCAACACAAGAGAGCCATGGAGCAGCTAGAATGAGTCCAGAGGAGGCCACCAGGATGATCCGAGGGCTGGAGCACCTCTCCTATGGGGACAGGCTGAGAGAGTTGGAGCTGTTCAACCTGGAGAGGAGAAGGCTCCGGGGAGATCTTATAGCGGCCTTCCAGTACCTGAAGGGCCTAAGGACAACTAATGACAAAACAAGGGGAAATGGGTTTAAGCTGAAAGAGGGGAGGTTTAGATTAGATATTAGGAAGAAGTTCTTCACTGTGAGGGTGGTAAGACTCTGGAACAGGTTGCCCAGAGAAGCTGTGGATGTCCCCTCCCTGGAAGTGTTCAAGGCCAGGCTGGACAAGGCTTTGAGCAACCTGGTCTAGTGGAAGGTGTCCCTGCTGCTGGCAGGGGGGTTGGAACTGGATGATCTTTAAGGTCCCTTCCAATCCTAACCATTCTATGATTCTATAACTGCAACCGAATCCTTCATTAGAGTAGCTGGAAAACAACTATTTGTATGCTATTCTGAATCTTTGTTGTTGGCTGAATACTTGCAAATAGAGTTCCAGTTTCACTGGAAAGTTTCTTTTAATTTTTATCTCCCCTAAAAAGTGCATGGGGGAAGGTATTTAGTGAAGTCCATTATTGGTAGTACACCTGGTGGAATGTATAGGAATTATTATCCATAGGAAAGATGCTCATTGTATCACAATGTAGACTTTGTACTAGACAGACATCATAGGTCCAACTTACAAGTGATAGTCTGACATCTGATTAAGAACTTAAGCAGTTTGTTTCACACATTGCTAATGTGTGAAACATCCTTCTCCATACACTAATGAAAAGGAGATTTTTAGAGAAGTCAGAATATCTATCTGCTGATAAAACTGCAGTTGTATAATTTCAAAGTTAAGGTGTGCCCATCTGATAAGGGTTTCACTTTGTCAGCACACTGTGAGGAAAATATTGTTGCTAGTTCCATTTGAGGGATTTTTGTTGACATATAAAACAGTCTGACAGGTATTTGATGACATTGCCATTTTACAGATTTTAGAATGTTACCTTCCTTTTTAGACTTCCAGTGGAAGCGTTGCCCACTGGAAATTTAGCTAGTAAAGTGAATAAACAAGTTACGTCTATGTTTGGAGCAGACTTACAGTCAATCCGCAACAAAGATTTCTGCTAAAATTAATGTAGAACAAAAGTCTTAAGAGCTAATATAAATCAGCTTTGTTTATTTGTAATTACCAGTGACAAGTGAGGTGTGTCCATATTTTGTAAAACTAAAAACATTGTAAGCTGCATTTGACATAACTGTAGCCCTTATCCTTAATGTCTCTCCACTAAAATAGTAAAAAACTAGGGTAATAAGAGAATAGACACCTAAAATACAACCCCTAAATAATATTAAGGATTATGAGTTAAGTAGAATGGCTGTCAGGAATGTGATATACTCTGAGGTTTCCATAAGAAAGTAGGACCTCAAATCTTGCCCGACTTCCTTTGGTATAATAACCTTTCTATCCATTTTGTTGAATGCAGTTTAAGTATGATGAGTTAAAGCTGTGGTTACCAGGACAGCGTAAGAAAACTGTGCAGCTGACTGTGAAAGTGATGCAATTTAAGAGTTTGCCTTCTATTTGCCCATTTGAAAATCTTTTAAATGTCAACATAGAAAGCCTTCTTCATTGTAAATGGACAAGATAATTGAGGTTTTAGCTAGAGAAAAGACGACCCTGAGAGTAAGAAAAGGAAACTGCCAAGGCTATACTTGAATGTATTGAAATTGGCCAAGTTGGAAGGAAAGTAGAAGCAAATAGCTGAACTTTTACTTAATATTTATATAAAACTAGTGTACTTATGCATTGGTTGCTATTGGGTTTTAGAAGAGCTTGTGTACCTGTTTTTTATTTCTCTCAACCTTAGATAACTCTGTGCTATAAGAAGATATGCACTACCATCAATTAGCAAGAAATCACTGTCTGAAAAACATCTAGTCACTGTTGCTAGTAGTAGATCACATTCTGATATCAATACAGTTTTCCACATCACAATGAAAGTTTGACTTCTGTTGTGATTACAGCCTCGTTGGAATTAGTTTCACATTATACTGTTTATCTGCTGATCTCATGTCACAACTCAGAAGGACTCTTTCTTCCATAAGACCATTAAACTGTGCTGTAAAATCTCTGTGCATACTGTGTGCTACCGTACATACTCATTTAAGAACTATAGAACAGATAAATGAGGGGAGGAAGTAATTATTGAAATATATATGCCAGTAAACGTTCTGCATGGTTCTTGGTGCCAGCCCAGAACAACTAAGACTTTCTTCTGTCTCATCTTTTGCAGTCAAGATGTATGGTCTTCCAAGAGGCAGTAGCAGTCAATATTTTTAATTAGAGGCAAACAGCAACTTCATTGTTTTAGATTTTTTTCCCCATCTTCCTCTTTGGTTTTCCTATTTGGTAAAATAATCAAGTCCATTATTTTAATTTTCTCCTGATATGTCCAACAGACAGTGAAACTTTTCCTCTACTTCCCCCTTTTTCTCTAACTTGGGAAGTTGTTTCCTTGATAACTCCTGCAGTGTTGTATCAAAGGCCGCCAAAAATGCTGCTGCTCTAACAGCTTTTAGATAGTTAAAAAAAAATGTTTGCAGTTAGCACTGTCTGATTGTAAACCTGTCCTGTGCTGACCCCGGATTCAATTCCTTTGGCTTTGTTTATAGAGTTAAGTAGATTTAGAAAGCAAGCGTCTATTCATGACCCAACCTGATCTAACTTCTATGAGATCACGTGAAATGCCTGGAGCAAAGTGAATAATAAATATAACTCAGCAAGACTGATGTTCGTTCTTTCGCAGATGAAGCGAGTGGCCTATTTTCTTACTAGTGTAGGAGAGAACCTGGCAAACAGAAATCTAAGAGGTCTCGCATTTTCTGGCATATGAGATGTAAGGAATAAGCATTCACAAGAGATACTAAGTCAGTTGGTTGTCACAGGTAATTTAGAAAGTCAGCTGATGTCTGACTTCAGTCACTTCAGGGCAGTGGGGTAAGAATGGTGAAATTTCACTCTGTAGTAGGTCTGTCTTCTGGCATCACTTCTGTAACATCACCCTAATAGATCTTGTGGGTTGTCACATCTCCCTGTGTCCCATTTACAGAAAAATGTAAACTTATTCAAGGTTCACTAACTGGGAAACTGCAAATTCTGTCTGTTTTGGGGAGCAAGAGGCATTTATTAGATGACACTTTTTTGTATGTCAGCATGCAATGGTAGTCTGTCATTCACATGGAATATCCAGCACTTGCATCTGAGTTTTCAAGCTGTACACTTGGGAAATAAATATGTAAAATCAATCTATTCAATCCCTAATACTTGTGCTTAGTTGAATCCTCCATCAGAGATGTACACGCACTTGCATCTGAGGAAACCCAGATCTCTGCCACTATTTGCCTCGTACTTGTTGATAATTTTCCCTAGTATATTAGCTATGATATAGTTTTAAAATAGAGGATTCCTGAGACCAGTTACACATTTCTGTAGTATTTCTATTGCATTCCACTTAAATTAGCCGAGAACCATAGAAAAACAGACTTAGAGAAATAAGACTCCTAGATCTATGTATCTATGTCTGAAGCAGACCACACATTTTTTTTTTTTAACTTTTTTTTTTTTTTTTTACTTTTTTTTTTTTTTTTTGTAACTGGGCAGAGCAATAGGCAGTTCTCTGCCTCCAGAAGTTCTGATTTGAAGTGGTGAGGAATGGAGCCTGCTTACCAGCAGGAGGAACAGGAACAGAATCATGCCATTCTCCTCACTGTAAGGTCTCCTTGAGGCTATTCTTCATATACAGCATCCAGCAACAGCATCAGCATCTGTAAATGAGCATTTTTCATATTAGACATGTTTCCAAATTTTTAAAAAGTTTTCATCATATTAAATTATTCCTCCTTTTGTTCTTGAGCATCTTTCCTTAATAAATTTGATTCCCCTGTCTCACCATACTAAAAATAATGTTTTTCTCAGATGCTGCAGATTGGCAACTTTTTCCATATCAGGCAAGACAAAACTCTACAAAATTGTTCTTTTTCATAGATTTGACTCAACCAAAAATAGCCAATCAGTGACTTGTTTCAATAAAATGAATCAGAGCAAAGGTTAATTTTATTTTATTAGCTAATCTGATGTTAATTATTAGTGGTCTAAAATGCTTTATTTTCAGTTCTCTACTTTCAACCATTAAGAAAGTTTCTTAGAGTTTCATTGCCAAATTATCTTTTGTTCAGTGTTTGTTTAACACAATAGTGACACCCACTGGCTTATTGGATACTTTTTCTTTTCATGGTTGCGCAGGGTTAAAACACAAAACAAAGTATATAATGAAAAATGTTTTCAGCACTTCACTGTGATTTGGTGTGCTTCAGTGAAGTATCATTGCGAATACTAAGCTGCATCATCAGGTACTATGTTCCTGTAGCATATTGGATCATTGAAAAATACAATAAAAGAGCACAGAATTTTCCAGTAGTCTGCAGCATGATCCAGATGCTGAGAAAAGTCAAGCACTAAGAGTTACAACTGCATTTAATCTGCTCAAAATCTGACTATAAAAAAGAAGCTACCTAATATTGAAAAGTTATGTGATCTGCTGTTTCTGAACAAACTGAAAATAAAGTACATGCTATATACTAGTCTGACCTTCACTCACTGTTTAACACACCGTCACAGAAAAATTTGTTCTATTAAGGACAAGAGAGTGGATTGAATGCCAAGTTGTGTGGTTTTACAGATTTATCTCATCTTGATAAAGTTAATATTTAGAAAGTTTATTTTGGAGCCTTGACTTACAGTGAAAATGGTTTCAGTCCCAGTCCTTTGCAGTTACAGTGGAGAAGTAGATACTTCTGAATGGAGACCTCTACAAGCCCTGGAAGCTGTGGCTTTGCTGTGTGATAGACCTGCTCTTTCAAAAGGGGAGAGGGCATGAGTGGAGCTTATAGTAGCAGCAGATGCTCCTACCTCACTAAGCAAATTACAAAAGAAAACATCTGTCTGCAAATGCCTTTGTATGCACTTCTCTCTTGCTCCCAAACTGCTCTGCTTTCCTTCTTTTCTCTGTCCTGCTGCTAGTAAAATCAGAAAGACTGATTACAACCCAGAGTCTAGTGCAGAGTGAAAAAGGGCCCTATATTACTTGCTTGCAGTCTGATTCTGTGGATTTGCTGGGCATTTTGGTTCATGTGAACAGAAGGTAAGTGCGTTTCACATGTCACTGGTACATCCACATAGCCTGTAACATAGGGTACTGTCTTAAGTGAAGGCAATAACTGGACTTCTTTTGACTGTACTGATAATGAGAAGCAAGACAGAATTCACTCTAATAGCATGAACCAGGGTTTTTGATTGTCAGTTAAGACTTGTTTAAAACATTGTACTTTCAGACAATTAAGTGCTCAGGGCACTCTAAAAATCAGGCGCTCTTCGGTGTCTCAGGCAACCAAAAAAAGTAATTCTGAATAACCTTGGCCATTGCCTTTTCCAAACACTATTAAATGCTATGTTGCATGATTCTGAAGTATTTGCAGTCTTTGTCTTAGGAAACTTACTTAATTAAAAAAAATATAGTCTTGTTTTGTCAAAAGTCAGTTTCTTACTGCAGGTCAAGCCCAGGATATGCTAAAATAACAGGCTATAGTCTTGGCATGTGTAGTTCCTGACCTAGACAACTAACAAGGCATTGAAATCCTAAAGGAATTTATTGGCATCAGATGGCAGAGCAGGCATAATATTCTGTTCATTTTAACTGAGCTAATTTGTCATTTCCACATGAGCCTGACTACCTTCATCCTCTTTATTTGTACAGCTGTCCTGAGACTGTAATGCTGTGGTAGTCACATTGGATGGGCACAAATAATAGATGTGATAATAGATGTTATGACATGGTATCAGTTTGGTCTTAACAAAGCTCCCAGTCATTATCAGTCTTTGAGCTGAAAGAAAGAGAGACAATCCACCAGCTTCACATGGCATGCTAAAGTTCTATCAGCTGTCAAACCTATTGTGAATTCTGGATTCAGTGACTCTGTTTTATGACTTCACTGCCTCCTACTGAAGACATAAACTGTGGAGTCAATTAAATTTACAGGGTAGCAACTAATGAAGACATTTTATCAGCTTAAAGGACTACATGTCCTGGAAATATTTATTGGTTAATTATGATGGGTAATTACCATAGAATTCATACAGTGTCTTAGCTTTTTTTCTGAGTACTATCAAATTTGTGTCTTCAGCTGTCTAAAAGATATAACATGATTGGAAAATTTTCTATTTCAGCTCTTGAATGCAGAGCTTATACACTATGAATTAAAAAAATTAAAGTTGCTGCAGAAACTTGTTGTCAACAGTATGCATTGTTAAGACAAAGGCATTAGAGCATTAGTGAGAAATATCTTGGGCCTTTTTTTTTTCCCCGCTGATGAATATTGCATTTTGCATGGTAACAGCTAGTTCAGTGTACTAAAAAAGGTACTGCTTCAAGTAGAGTGAATGGTTCAAACAGTTGTATTTTACTATATTATTAATCTCATTCATTTCACTTTTCTTATACTTAAAATTATGCTTTAATTAAAATGGTTGTCCAGTCTTTTTTTAATCAAGTATTTAAAGGGTGTAATAGCTGCTCTAAGAGTACTTCAATGCATAAATTCAGTTTTACAACAGAGGATGTGCAAGGCACTGCCAATAGACAGGCTGCAGTTGTTCATGCAAGCAAATACTTAAATTAAACACCCAGAATCCTGATTGTCCATTCATTGTTAACAAGGCTGCAGAATCAGCAGATTGTAATACTAGTAGCCATAATATTTTACACTGCTCAAATTAAGGTATCAAGAAAATTGTAACTGTTGCTGAAGACAACATGCTGATCTGCCCTGAAATTTTTGCCAGTGACTTCACTGGAAGCAGGATCAAAGTTTAAGTGAGATGGAGCCAGTAAAGACAAATGGAACATGAGTTGTATGAGGATGCTTTTTCAGGTAGTCCTTATTTATAAGTGTAGTTCTTTTCCTAGTCTCTGAACTGAATTCCTGCTCATAGCTTCAGGGCCAATCCAATTGCTGAATCCTGCTTCCAGTAAGTACAGCATAAGCCTATAGTATGTTCCTGTTTCAAGCATGCAGTAAGTTAACTTCTCATTACTCTGTTTCTTTGCTGATTTGATGATGCATACCATACATTTCTTTGCTTCATTTCCAAATGTCAAACCACACTAATTTTATTGACATATTTTAAAAGACAAATAGGGAATAAATATAAAGCAAAAGAGGTTTAGGTCCCTGTTTGCAATTCACAGGATAAGATTTTGTTCATACAGATTTAGCCTGTTGAAATATTTACACTGAGAAGCAAGCAATTCCGTTCTGTTGCTTCAACATAATTTGACTCCTGAACCTAACATATCTGCTTAACAATCATCTTTGATTTCTGTTAATTTTTTTTCCTTCAATCCCTTCATAGAAATAAAGGTATTGTCTGTTCTATGAATGGAAGTTGTGCTGAAATATCCTTTACTGCCCTCAAGTGGTGTCAGAGCCATATGCTTTTCTCGGGAATGCATGGGGCTCCATTTTGCTTTCTTTTTAAATAATGTGGTATAATTGATTGATAAATTCTGAAAAGAAAGCAAAACACTCTTCAGCTGGGAAACAAAACAAGTTATACCTAAAGAAAGATAATGATACAGAATGAAAAAGATGAGTAGGAGAAATAAAGACTTGTAAATATGTAGGTTTTGTAGGGTGAAAGTGTAGACAGCTCACATGAAGTCTGATTAGAAAGCTTGCTTTATTCAGCACTTTGAATCTATGATTTAATAGTTGTTTATCAGCACAGAACAAAAACTGCAACAAATCCAAAACTCCATACCAGTGCTGTAGACTGAAAAGTCCAGCTGGCATGGGAAGTATTTTTATTTCAGGAGAATATATATTACCTTGAAAAAGTTAGTAGAAATACATGGAGATGGTCTGTATATTACTGTAGGTACAGATACTCAATTTAGAGCTTTTTATAGATAAATGACATTCTGCAACCTCCCAAACCATTTTAACATTATCTATTAAAATTGGTACTTTCTGTAAATTTGTTGGCTAATAACTATCATTTTTTTCTGCAGGAAATGTCACAAGTTTTAAATAAGGCATTAAGATCTGAGAGTGGTGATGGAAGACAGACAAACTTAAGATAATTAGCATATAGCATGACTTAAAAGAATGAGGGAACGCTCTGAATTTGTTCTAATTATGTACAAAGTTCCTTTGCTGAAAATGAGCCATCACTTTTCTTGTGGCAAAAATATGCTCAGTGCAGTCTTACACTTTCATAAGGTGATACTTACATTGGTGGAGCCAGGAAGACTTGCAGTTTATCCCAGGCATCTCAGAGAGGTGGTGCTGGAGACCTGATGAGAGTGAAAAGAAATTATCACCTTGAAAAAGTTGTTAAATTTATATTGCATCTAATGCATAGAACAGATCTGCAAGCTGTACAGCAAGCTGTTTTGAATCACAAGTATGTATGCATTGTAAGCCTTGTTTTATCCATACAGTCATCTCCAAAATGCTGCCTGCTGTGAGGTTTACAGCAGTACTCATTCACTTCTTTGGACTCTTTTCAGGGTCAGCCTGGTGAGCTGGGAGCTCAAGGTCCAATTGGATACCTAGGACCTACAGGACCAGCTGGTCTGCCTGGGGAGAAAGGACAGAGAGGTGAGAATGGGCAGCCTGGACCAGCTGGAGAAAAAGGTGATAAGGTAGGAAACACCATAGACAGCTCTTTTAGGTGTATACAGTATGTAATGTTAAATATTGGCAGAGGAAACAGAACCTGAACGATCAAAAAGCATTTGCCAAGCTATGTTCTTGCTAGCACAAAATTGACAATGAAATGAATTACAGCTTTCTTTGAAAAAATGTTTCAGGGGATTTTTGCTGTGGATTACAAAATTAGAATTGTCAGAAGACATAAAATAAAATGAAACAGATCCAGTCTCTAGTTGTTATATACCATGTCATCCTCCTCAACCTCAAAGAGGGCTGTGAGAAGAATGTGGACCTGGAGGGAAGAGTATGGTGCTTTTAAAAGTGCTGTACCCTAAACAGAATTTTATTACCACCTATAGAGCATAAATTGCAGTTCAGGACTATATCTTTCATAGCTGTAAAATCCCTGTGCTTGGCTCTTGGTACTTTATATTAGTTTTAATGATCTAATTCCACTGATCTCAGTGGATGACTGAAATCACTAATGTCAGTATCTAGCACACCTGAAATGTAAGCCCTGTAAATAGAAATCATGCTGCTGGAATTATCAAAACAGGAGCAGGAACTTACATACAGAATAATTTTATAAGTTATAAGCAACTTCCTCTCCTCTGTCATTTTATAATCTTTGGAGAATGAATGAATATGAGAGTTAGACATTTGTCCTGTACTATACCATCTGTTACATGGGTAGCTATTGGCACTAGTCTCCTGCTAAGCCCGTATTAACTTTTTTCAGATATGTATTTCTGACAATTATGGCTTTGGATTAATATTTCAAACAAGACTGTTTCTTGTTTCTTGATATATAGTATCACATATTCTTGTTTTTCATTCTTTTTAAGAGTTAATGACCTCTGCAACTTTATTTTTTCATGTTGCATGTTTTTAGGGCCCAACTGGAGTCCCAGGATTTCCTGGTTTAGATGGTGTTCCTGTACGTATTGAACAAATATTGCTTTATAAAAATTACAGTTTCTATAAAGTCATAGCACGTCCTCTAACAGAATAATACACTCAATAAACTGTTTGGCTTTATACCTGTTGATATTATATCACCTACAGAATGACATGTTTTGTTGTAAAATAGCCAGGTTAACTTCAGCTGTGTTTACTATTGATAACAAACTCCAGAAGATCCTAATGAGGTAAGTACATAATTTTCATACAGGAGTGGGGTAGTGAAAGTAGGGACTAGCCCATATCCACACAGCATGTGTCAGTGCTAGGTTTAAAAACAATGAGATTATTTTCTCAAGCTCTATAGCAGGCTATAGTCTGCTTGCTGCATTCTTAGTATCTCTGGAAGTATCTCAAATGATGTACTAGTTTCTGTTCAAACATTCTGATTTTTGCTTGTAGTCCTTTTGCAGGAAAAAAAAGCAACCAGAGTTCAGTAATTTTAACCTGAATAGGGACTGACGAAGGAAAGTGGGTCCTAAATATATATTCCTAAGCATGTGATTATATATTTTTCTGTATGTCTTCTTCAGTGTGGTAAAAGAAAGATAATATCTCTTAGATACACTATTTTGAAAAATGTTGTTTATTAGAACTTAATTCCTATGCTATTGTTAGTTTCATAGGGATCAAACAAAGTTAAAATGTTGAATTTTGAAAGTGAAAACAGAACCAGAAACTGAGTGGGTGTCTTAGCATCTGCTTCTCAGCTGTCCACACTTGACAATGGGACTGTTGCCAGAATGTCTCTATAATGTAGAGGTCATAAGCCCAAAATTTGGCAAAAAAAAGAAGCACTCTCAAGAAATGTATATTCTTTTATGAAAAATGTTAATTAAAAAACAGTGTCCACAAATGGGGATGAAGAACCTTAAAGACAGAAAGAAGGTAAAATTGACAAAAAACATTTTAGGCAAACGGCCAGGATACTTTCCTGATGATTTTTCAGAGTCCCTCAAACAGAAATTTGGGGTCAAAATTACTACTTGTTCCTTACAAAAATTTTTAATTCTATGAAAATAATTTTTCCTCCAATGGAAAGATCATTCCAAGGGAAATCTCACTGTTTATGTTGCCTAATGTCTAATTTGCAGTAGAATCAACCCCTATCTGGACATAGGTTAGTTCTTGCTAGCTTAGAAAATAACTTCAATTCTTGAATGTATAGTCATAATTGCTGCAATTACTGTATGCTTGAGTCAAGCTGTGTCCTGTTTTCCCTTCTTTTATCCTATCAGTTACAAAATATGAGGCTTTTCAAGGTGACTTTTTTGTATGTCTTCAGCTTTTCTTTACATCCACAAGAAAGATTATAGTTAAAGGGCTAGAGTCTGCTTTCTCTGAGAAGACAGCATGTTGCTTTTTGACTCAAGTCAGAGCTCAGTCTGGCCCTCTTAACCAGTGCTGTCCCTTTTTATTTACTATGCATCAAAGAACAAGATATAAAATACTTATCTCATTTGTTACAGACAAAAAAACCCTCTATTGATCACAACAGAAAACATTTCTAATGCAGAGTATTGAAGCTGGGACCACTAAGAGATGTCCTCTGTTTCAGATATGAGATATTTGTTTCTGAACTGTTCCCTATTTAACATGGTGTATCTCTAATAAATATTAATCTATCTTTCAGGGATTACCAGGAAGTGAAGGACCCAGGGGTGAGCATGGTTTAGATGGCTGCAATGGCTCAAGAGGAGATCCAGGATTTCCAGGCGAAAGTGGTTATATTGGACCAAGAGGTCCTTATGTACGTGACAGGGATTCC
>NW_010309194.1:23392-33486 GCF_000700745.2 Antrostomus carolinensis
TTCCCCTCCAAGCTAACAGCTCTTAAAATGAAAGGAGTTTTAGACTATGTTACTAGCTTTATGCTGTACAATATACAATTTTCAAGCATTCTTGCTAAGGTTAATGGGAAAGAAGGACACTTGGTTGGTTCTTTAACAGATTAAGTTTAAGCTTGAATGTGAAATAAGTTCCTATATCCTTAAAGTATATATGTCTACCTTGAGAGTTAAATTCTGTTTTGTTTCCCCAGTACATGATCACACCAAAGCTAGTACCATTTCATGGAAGTACAACTGAGAAGGAGTAGCTTGAAACCATCATACCATTTATCAATACTTGAAATTTCTTAAAAGCCTTAATAGTAGGGACATACCTGAGATGAATTAGCAATAAGTGGAAGCTTCAACAAGTCTAAGTCCTGTAACAGTTGAAGATTTTTAGTGGTTGATCACACACATGTATTACTAGATCTCTTCCAAAGTCATGCCCTTACAGTTTCATATGCCGGTTTTTACACATACCTATTCTTGACCACTTTGTGCACACCTAATCTTGCCTGGATATTTATCTGTATATGTAGAGATAATTTCAGTTAAAATGTTTAAAATTAATACTTTAATATTGTTTATTTTTGCTGTTAAAATGGAAAGCATTTTAAAATTGATTAAATAGTTGTGTTAGCAGTGCTCTTCTAATGAAGATAAAGCACAGATTCATGTCAGTAAAGGATATAAATTACTGTAGCTCCGAAGAAATTTTGCTGAACAGATCTAGTCCCCAGTTTCTGACTTTCCATGGAAACAAGTTATACTTCTGAAAGTTTAATAGCTGATTAGTTGGTCTAAGAGTTTCCCTGAAATTTTCTAAATAAAACAATAAAAACAACTGCAATTTACTTGAAAAGTCAAATGTGTTTAGTAGGAGCTAAATAAGATCCTGATTCAGCCATAGGGGATCAAAATTTGTGCAGTGGATGCCAGAGCGAAAAGGTGTTATCAAAATACAGCAATTAGAAAAACCATACAGTTTCAGTCTTGGACCTGTAATAAATGCTATGAAATACACAACTTGATAAAAAAACTTGTTAACAACCTTATTTGTTATACCTTTCAAAGTAAACTGTTTACCCACCAAATAGTAAAATTACTTCTGCTCAAACTCTAATTTTAACTGTATTTTCTTACTTATTATGGCTCTTAAAGTAGAGTTTTGCATTTCATAATTAGCCACATGACATAAAGGAAAAATGAGACATGGGACAAATTTCAGCATAAATCCTCCCCATTCCAGGAGCATGCTCTTTGGCAGGCCTAGAAAAGTATTTGCAACCTACAAAGAACAGAAGACGCAATAGGCATGTAGCCTTGGATATGCACACTAAAATTCCAGTGCAAATTAATTTAGCTACCCAGAAAAACAAGGCATAGTAACCATATTTGCATGTGTAAAAGAATGCTATTCCAACCTCTGTGCAGAGTGTCTATTTTTAAATCAATTCGTGACACCAAGTACCAAGTTGACTATATATTACACCTAGTATTTTTATGTTATTCTTATTTATAATGTTGCTCAATATAATTTTGTTTAACACTATGTACATATTTGTCCACTTTACTTCTGTTCCCTTGTAGAATCTGTACATTTACCTCACCAATACACTGGAAAAGAAAGTAATTTCTATTTGTAAGACCTTACCTAGGTCATATAGAAGGTAACAAATTGAATCTAATAAAGGTGTTTTATTATGCAAGAGATCACATATAATAACCAAAGACAAATATAACTTCTGATGTGCTTAATGTGTTCCCTAGCAGCTGCTGTTTGACCTGTAGTCTGCATCCAGTCTACTGTAGCTATATCCAGCTGCAGGCAGCTGTAACTCTTCTTTTTGTTGTAGCATTCCAGGGATAAGTACTTCCCTTGTTTCATTCTGACTTCAGGATTTGAGCAGCCAGTGTGTAATATCTGGAAACCAGTACAGTTTTAAAGTGGTTAAATTCTGTGAAAAGCAGTATCCCATTTGATTGAAATAAATAGTTAAATGGTTTTAGGCTTTAGTTAAATTATATTCAGTACATGTGGATTTCAAATTAGAAACCTTCAGAAATAATATCTTACTATATTTCTTGTTCAGATATGTACGTATCATGCTTTTAACAGTCAATTGAGCATTACAATTAAATTTTGCAAAAGCAATCATCTGTTTCTGCTAAGTCAGATTGAGTTTTTGAGGGTGCTAAGATTGGTAAAGTCTTATAAAGGACTCCACAGCAAGTACCATGGAGACTTAGTTTTTTTAAAAAACAGGGCCTTTAGGCATCAGATTTTTTTTTTTTATACACTGTGAAACATACTTCCTAATAGATGGAAATGTTGAAGATTATGCATGTAACAGTGCATACTTTCAGCTTTTTTACTGTATGCAGAATCAGATTAGATTCTTCTAAATCACAGCATGAACTTTTAGAGAAGGCAGAGTGCTAATACTTAAGGTCAGTTACTCACTGAAAGAAAAGGTGGGCATATTAATATACTTGATACTAAAGGCAAGATTTCTGTAGATTGTAGAATATTGAAGTACCCAAGAGCTGAGGAGCATCTAACAGAGCAGGAGTCCAGAAGCTGTGAGGAGCTGTTTTGCTGAACAGTACAGAAGGCAATTTTCTTTTAAGGGTCTTATTAGATGAAAGAACTGCAAAATGCTCATGCAGTGATGGTGGTTCTAGTGGATTACCTAGTGAGGCATAGGCACCAGAAAAGCACAGCCTAAAAAAATCATCATTCAGTCTCCATAGAAATGTAGGATATCAGTAAGCAGATCATGTTTTAAAAGACTTCTTTTCTTTAAAGGGAAATCCAGGGCAAAAAGGAGAAAAAGGAAATTCAGTGTATGTTTCACATTTTGGAAAAGGACCTCCAGTAAGTATCTGTGAAAAAAATCATATCTGGTAGGAAAACATGCATGGCAAATATAATTGTTCTTATAACTCCTCACTGTTTTATAAAGCTTGGTAAAAAAAAAAAAAAAAAAAAAAAAAAGATTAGAAGTAAATATACAACTGGCCCAGATAGCTTGTGATCTTAATAGCTATGAAGTTACAAAATGCCCACAGCAAAGCTTGTAATGATTCATTTGCTAAATGATTGTCGTTACAGGGAGACAGAGGTGATCCTGGACCCCCTGGCATGCCCGTAAGTACAGCCAGTGAGTTCTATACGTGCTTTTTGTCTTGAAGATCTTTCAAATTTTCCTCCTTGGTACAGTAGAGAAATATTGGTGTTTCTCCCTGCTTGTATTAAATAGCAAAATTCCAGAATAAAGTCTATTAAACATTGAGCCCCTATAGTCTGCCCCCAGGACCAGTTCTTGCTGGCTGAAAAGGAACAGAAATAGACCATACCCTTCTGCATTAGAGATGTATAGAGCAGTTGTCGCCCTGGTACTCACAGTTTGCAGAATATTTTTTCCATTAAATTCAAGATGCGTAGAGGTGTGACACCTTCTTCAATAGTATCTGGAGACTCTCTGAAGAACATGTAGCACACTACTGTATTTTGGCCATAAAAACATGTGAGAAGAAGAGATAGTAATTTTGTTGCTGACTCACACTTTTAATGGCTTTGGGTTCCTCTTCTTATTCCCTTCAAAAAAGTATTCACTGATGAACTGTATCAAGTCCCCACGTTGTTGCACAATTACTAACAAAGTATTCTTTCAATCCATTAATAACATATAATTGTGCATTGTTCAGTATCTGTACAGTATTATCCAGAAACTGGTTCTGAGCTGCTCTAGTGACAGTGAGGTTTCAGGCATGGTATAAGCTTCAGGTCATGGGTGGAATGCAGCGGCCAGTAGACTGAGTCCAAGTGATGCAGGCATTTTGGAGGGAGTAGTTTTGTGGAGAAAAGGGTAAGCTCTTGGTATTTTCACAAACAGACTTTTTCACATCTTTTCCAGGGACCCAGAGGGTCAAGAGGTACAACGGGCCCATCTGGATACCCAGGCCAACCAGGCTTGCCTGTAAGATCACCACAGTTATACAGCCTTGCATTTTCAGGATATGTATAAATTCTGGTCTTCCAGTTTTAGAACTTGCCTTAATGTGAATCAAAGCCTAGAAGTAATTTTGGAGGCAGATGATAAGAAGAGATCTTTGCCTTACCTTATGAGTTTGGAAGTTCAGGAATTGGAGCATATGTGGTTCCTTCCTATGCCTGCATGAACATGTTTCACCCTGGCAGTCTGTGATCATGGAGGAATGCTGCTAGTGCTCTCTTCTTATTCCCTTTCCCCAAGGCCACCTTGTGGGAGACAGGAAAGTGGGAAGCCAGAGTTCAGCCCTCCTGAAAGCAATGACCAGGTGAAGTAAATTCCACTGTGGGATAGGTACATCCCAAGAGGAAATTCTGCCTTTAGGTGCTACTGGCAAGAGGAGGTAATTTTCAAAACAAAGCTGTCTCTAAATCAGACTTACTAACTTGTCTTCGTTCTCTTTTAAAGGGTATTCCAGGTTACCCTGGTTTGCCAGGTGAACAGGTAGGCAATGACTTTTCCTGAAGTTGCTAGTGAAATAAGGAAGTAATTTATGCAAATATTTGAAAGTTTTTCAAAGGAGTTACTTGATTAATTTCTAATGTCAGCATTTTCTGATTATCTTCAAACTGTGTACATTTTTTGTCAATTAGGGAAATCCAGGTATTGGAGTAGACGGACAAAAGGGGGAGCCGGTAAGAAAACATACTATTAAAGAAATCAAATATTATTCAATATATCACTGCTGTAGAATTCAAAGTATATTAGAGTCTTGTTGGGTTATCTGGAACCCATTCATTTGTGGCTGTATGTGCCCACTAATCATGTTAGAATGGAAGGAGAAGTAATATAAGTTATTGAATCAATTAATTCTGTGCAGAAGTGATTCCTTCAGTGAGCTGCATACAGGAATCAAGTTTATTCTGGAGGTTTTGAAAAGCAACAATCAATATGTTAGTTAGCATTTACAAAACAATTACCTTCTGTACAGACACTGCCTAAATAATAACAACAGTACCCTACAGTAACAGTGGCTGTACCTCATCAGTCACCAAATCTCATCTCTTGCTACACTGAGCATCAGATGCCAAGGAAAGGTTGTGAGAAAAGGACAAGCACATGATAACAGTTCCTCTCCCAGTCTCTACCTGTTAGCATACTCAGGACTTACAGAACCAATGTGGAATATTTGATTTTTCTTCTACGAATTTGTCTGGTCACTTCTTAGGAGTCGTGCAAGTTTCTAACACGCACAACTTCCCATAGCAAATCAATAACTTCATCTTTACACTCACAAAGCTTTGTGCTCAAAGGCTTTGGCCCGGAACACAATAGACTTTATGTACACACGAAAGATTGACAATCCCGTAACTATCTCCACAGCAGACTCTGAGCAGGAGCCATGAGTACAGAGTTCTAATAACATTATTTTTAATGATTGAGGAGAAAAGGAAGGTATTAAGACTGTCAACCTCACTCATCTGAGAACACAGTAGAGAGGCTTACAGATCTCCATAGAAACCTTTATTTATCTACAGGTGTTAGCACATGCTCAATGAATACAGAAATATGTAGTGATGTAGTACAAGAGGAAATCATGCTGAGTCTCACTGAAGTGCTCAATGGAATAGAATATCTCTCTGCTGTCCCTTTGGCTTCCACAGGGTGACATTGGACTTCCTGGGCCACCTGGGTCACCACTGTTAGTTGGACCTCCTGGAGCTCAGCTGTTCAAAGGAGAAAAGGTGTTAATTTGTCTTCATATTTAACTGTGCTCAACTTGTCAAGTACAATCCTGTGATGTAATTTTTGCAAGGATAGCATAGGACAAATCTTTCTTTCTGGAATAAACCATCAGCTTCAGCAGAGATCCTGTTGTTCAGCACTCTTCCTACAGGCTGCCAGGAGAGGGGAGCCCATGTGAACTTTAGCTCATGTCCTTGAGGGAAGACTGTCTTGATGCAGAAAGGAAATACTGCACTTTCTTTGGTTTTCTTCACTTTATGTCATTAGCAAATCCTATTTCAGGGATCTCAGGTAAAGTTGGTTACTCTGGTACTGAATCTCTTTTGTGGCTCTTCACCAGTACTTTCATTTTTCAGATCTTTGGAAATTATTCTCTTTGAGATTTCTCCAATGTAATGTCTGAAATGTCAACCCTAAACCTCCTAGGGTGCTCTTTTAATATGAAAATTAAGTGAGATTTTGGTGTCTATTTTTAATGCAAGTTCCTGTTATTTACTGTACTTCTTCAATATTACACCTACTGTAGCCACAGTTGTATACCTTAAAACATTAGAATGTTTGTTTAAAAAGAACAGGAGTTATAAAAATTGCATTATGGAGCCCTAAATTGTAGTCTCTATGTTCCCAAGTCTGACTGATTTGCTCCAATATACAAATGAAAAGGTGAATTTTGCATTGGCTGCCCCTGCAGCCTCAACTCAAGAAACCAGTAGATTTCACATATTGGATCTTAGGCTTTGATTATGCAAATGGTTGCTATGTACAGGTGCACAAGGAAGAAGGAAAGGACCAAAGGAACTTATATAAACTCCTCATGTTACTGCGAATTGTGGCATATGCTGCTGTGCAATACACAACATGATCATGACCATGTAGCCAGCCATGCATCCCATTCAGATTAGGGCTACGCACAAAAGTGTAGATTTATGCATGTGAATACTTGCATCAAAATAAATAGAGCAGCAAACAAAAAGAGAACTACTGCCATGCATGTTTGCAGGAGCAAAGCCCCAGTTAGCAGGGCCCTGCAAGTGAAAAGATACATCTATCTCACTCCACTCATGCTAGTTTGACAGTGTTAACAGAATTAAAAATCAGTGCATAGTTGTTTGTCTTGTTTTCTTCTGCCTCATACACCTAGAGGAACAAGCCCAGTGCTTAAGAAAATACTATTTAACAGTTGTAATTCAGAACAGGACTTAAAAAAAGTTAAACAGCACATGGGCATGTCCTGCATATTAATATACACAAAAACTTTCCTTGTATTTGTAGGGCCAAAAAGGACTACCTGGAGTAACAGGATACAGAGGGCCACGTGGACCCAAAGTAAGTGATGTGATGGTTGGTTTTTTTCATGGTGCTGGCAAAGTCCTTCTCTGGTTATTAAGTTACTCTTTTAAAGCATGAGGTGATGGAAGAAATAACAGCATTTGTGCTGTGAAATTTAATCACTTCCCAAATCAGTATGAAAGCAAAAATATTTGAAAACCCTTTGGAAAACTGTTCTGCATCTGTTTTATACATAACTATTGAATGTTGCCTGGTAGTGAAAGGTCGGTGTTGTTTCCAGTTGGAAGCACAGATTATTTTTTCTCAAGAAGAGAAATAGAGATGATCTACATGTGTTCTTAATGGGGCCAAAAGAATGAGTCTAGTTTATGTTAAATACATATTTAGCTTTATAGGCAAGAAAGAAGAACGAGAAGCCTGAACATCACATTTCTAAGTCCGACACTTTTTCAGAAAGTCATTTTCCATCATAAAAGGACCACTGTTATTTAGCACTGGAAAAGGAGACAAAACTGATCTTTTCATATCAGATTTACTTTGAAAAAGATGGGCTTTATATGCTTGGTCCAGTATTAGCTGTCCATATAGATAATAGTGCAGTTGTTAGTTATAAGCAGGAACTGAGAAATTGACTAGTGCAGCCCAAAAGATGCCAGAGCTTTAAGAAAAAAAAAACAAAACAACAACCTGCTGAAAGCACATTCAGCTTGGAGAAGAGACCAGAGCAAGTTCCTTGAGTAACTGAAACTACGTAGGCACTGCTAGTAGTGCTGTATGAAGTGAGCCCCAGTGACTGAGCCTAGCAAGGGAAACAAGAACTATGAACCTAATACATACATAACTTAATACACATGCACAAAAAATAAAATTTATGGCAAACTTTACTGAGCCTCTTGTTTGAACAAAGTGTTTTGAATGCTTCAGGGTATACTTGGGAGAGGAGAAAAGGGTGAAAAAGGCATTCCTTGATTCCCTTGATTGCGGGTAAGGAAGTTGCAGAATAAATTATTTAACAAATTCACTATAACTAGGTTCATAATATATTTGGCAGTTTAAGTTTGCATAAAATCAAGGAAGATTTTAAGGATTTTTTAAAGTAATCTATCATATTTCTGTATAGAATACTTGGGAGCCCTGCCCTGGGACTCACCCTGTCTCAAACTTAAACATAAGCTCGTACAGACTTTCTGTCTTTGGAAAGAAAGTAAATCTGTAGGGTTATCCTCTAAATATTTAGAGCTGCACAAAACTTCTCTGGGGCAGCGCAGTACTAGCACAGTAATTTTAATGTATTCCATACCTGCCGAGGGCAGTTTCTTACAGCAGTGTGTGCTGGATTTGTGTAACAGTGCTCGCATGGAGCAACATGTCCACTACTGTGCTCCGTGCAATATGATAAAAGGATTAAGTGAAGACCTGTCTGGTTTACTTTGGGCTCTGGTTCAAATTCATGCCCATCTCTCATATAAAGTATTTGCAAAAACTTCACAAAGTTTTTGGGAACTATCCTAAGTAATACCTATCTAAGGAATATTAACTGCTCAGAAATTCTGAATAATAATATTACTGGTAAATATCCCCAGTAGTAATTATCTAAGGACCATTAAATGCTCATGAATTCTGAATAGGTGTAATTTTGAATAAGCTTTTACTGTTCTAGCTCACATTCTACTTGCTTTTATCAGGGTAATCCTGGTTCTTACGGACCTGCAGGTTTTCCTGGAATGAAGGTAAGAAAGAAGACAAAGTATAAGCAGCTCCCTGAACAGTGGGATCATTGAGATTTGGGTTTCTGTGGATTTGTGCAGATTTGCAATTTCCACATACTTGATAGCTCACATTGCATTCCTTCCTTTCTCTCCTGCTACCTATTGCCACAGAAGTTGTATGAACTCTCTGAATTTCTGCCACTCTGAAATTTGACTGAAATTGGCTAATGGGATCTGAAGTTGCAAGCAGGAGGAAAAGCCAGTGGGACATGCATATAGCATGATAGAAGAGTTACACAGGATGGTAACTTTAGTTGCCACAGTGACATTGTTTTTGTAATTTTGTATTATATGCATATTTGTTTAACTTTCTGGCTCAAGAAATTCCAGTTTTCCTGTTAAGTCTGCTACATGGTAGTTATGAACTTACAATATCTTATTGGAATAAAGAACAATAGATGTAGGTATATAGATCTACATCTTGCCCTTTTTACTATCTCCTCTCTCCAACTAATTTTCAAATCTAGTTAAGGTAATGATCATGTTATTCATATATCACATTAATGTACCAATACTTGCATCTACAGTTATGTTCCAGGTGACAGTTTTATCTGCAAAAATCACTTTTTACTCTTTTACCACTGCCTACCTAAAGAGTTTGAATACTGGATGGATGAGTATATTAGTAGATCATAAAAGGAGAGGAGGAGCAGATATGCAGATGCTTTCTATGCAGTAGTAGTTTAAGAGGACCATTCAGCAGGCAGCAAACCAATTTCAGCTCTTTTAAGCAGACAGTCTATTATAGTCTGCTGGTATGTATCCCACCTAGTTCTGTGCTCCAGCTACACTGAATCTGCTGACCACTACATGAATAACCTGGTGATACATGTAGGTTTTTTTAAAACAGAAGAGATTATGTGAAAAATACCATCTCTTCTACAAACCTAGTGAGTTTTCTGAAACAAACTGCAGGTGCTAGTGTAACATGACAGTATTGTGTGACTGCCTTCCTGGTTTTTGTTCAATTACTTATATTAATATCTTAATGGATTAATCAGATTATATTTATGTGATCCTTTCCAGGGGGAAACAGGATTTGCTGGTTTTCCTGGACAACCTGGCTATCCAGGCATACAGGTAAAAAGGCCACTAAACCCATGCGTGTGTGCGGCAAACACATACACCCCTATATAAATGCTAATGATTCCTTCAAAACATACCTGCTTATCAGACCGTTTCCTTTTCTACAGTCATAATTACTTTAAGATTTATGTTTACATGATAGTCTAGTTACTTAACACTGTGGCAGTAAATAACAATGTAAGTAAAC
>NW_010309194.1:33528-47842 GCF_000700745.2 Antrostomus carolinensis
AACATAGGAATTGGTTAATCCCAACTGCTGGTGGTTACCTTTAACTATACCAGTATAACTGCCTAGTCTGTGAATTGTAGTACTCTGCAAGTTATTAATGGTTGAGCTGCATTCCCCAGAGAAGTAAAGGGACCTGCTATTTAGGTAAGAGTACAGTACTATAAACTTTGGTCCATGAACTACTATGATAATTGTCACCAAATGAGGTGGCAAAATTTGATTCAGAAGGGCTTGTTTGCATGACTTACTAAAGTCTCTTTGCATGTGTTCAACCTCTTCACACAAGTAGCTTTTCCAAGATGGTTACCAGAATAGAAATTGGACTCCTTCACACCAGCTTTAATTAAACATTTCCTACTTTTGCTCACTTAAATGATGCTAACCAGTTTTGTTTATTTTGGGATACTTGCTGCTTTCCAATAGTTAGAAGTGTAGGTGTCACATCCGGGGAGTTAAGCAGTAAAAGAGGAGAATATTGGTCTGAAAAGCATGGAAGAGATGCTTAATACCATTTCAGAAGACCCAGGTGCCAGTTTAATAACATTTCAGAATATAAATTAATGGAATTTTCTTCTTCAGCAGAACCAATGATTGTATTGTAATTCTGACAACAACAAAAACTTAAATAAAGGGAGACTATTATATTTTCTATGGAATCTACAATGCTGAAGCACATTGAGAATGAAAAACTAGTTCTGGATGCTACGCTAGAAGGAGCAAAGCAGCAGTGAGTCTAGCCAGGGGGAGGCTTTAGGGGGTCACTGGGATAGGGTAAAAGTGGTCAGCAGTATATGAGCAGAAGAAGGAGTGAAATGTTGGAGTGAAGAAGGTGGGTGACAGGATCATCAGTAGAGACAGCAGGGCTGAAAAAGCTCACCAAAGTTACCACCAGTGCAGAGGACAAAAACAATACTGCAGAAATTGTGACACTAACGAACTTGGCTCTAAATATTCTGAAATACAAAAGTCAAAAAGTGTTTGTTTCTCTCTGAAATAATCCTTTTGGAAAGCTGCATATAAAACAGTAACTTTCCTTAAAGCACAGTTAATTGCACCTGTGAAATCAGAGGAATGACACTCAAGAGATGTTAGCAAGAATCACCTCTGTTACAAATTGAAAGTTAAGATTGTAACACACTCTACATAATCTGTGACGATAAAAGGAAATAAACTGTGGCTGGTCCAAACTTGCCATAAGTAGTATACTGCTAAAGATGCAGTTGAAAGACAACACATAAAAAGCAACAAACAGGTTTTCAATAAACAGGTTTACAAATGAGAAATGACAAGCACATAAAGTAAATACGTAAAAGTACAATGAAAACATCTGTTTTAGTCACAGGCTTACTTGTTTCAAAGCTAGGACTGCCAGAAGAATGCTAGATCAACTTCTGCAGCCAAGATTTCATTTATGTAGTCATACTTGGGGGAAAAAAAATTCTGCCATTTTCCCATTAGCAGCTTCACAAAAATGTGGGCTCATTGAGATACTAATTAGCCAGAAACTTTGCTTGTCTTATTTATTAACAGAAAGATCATTACAGTTCATTAGTCCCCAAAACTACAATCAGACTTTAAGTATTGTATTGTTAAAAAATACTTACCCTGATGTGCATATTGTTTTAGCTGGGGGCATCATTAATGAACTTGAGACAAGACTTTGTATAGACAGAACAGCACATTCCTCAGTCTCCATTGTTAGCCTGAGAAGCCAGAGTCTGAGAAGCCATCATTAGCACTACAGTCAGCAAAGAATAATTAATTTTTGTTAGATTACAATAACAAAAAGTATGAATGCCTGTAGTAATGATTTGTAAAGATGAAATTCCAATTGCTAACATATGGAGCAAAAGAAAAAATCAAGTATGGACACAACTTAAAAAAAAAATCAGGTTAACTCATACAGATATGCAAAATTCAGAATGGTAGCACAGATGCTGTAGTTTTGCTTGAAAAGCAACTGGATAAATCTGATTAATCCTGAAAAGTGCAGATCTATCTAGTCTGCCTCAACTGTTCATCTGGCCTCACCAGGTGTTACTTATAATCTGCTAAAAATCACATAAACTGGAGGAACAAGAATATGTTTAAAACCCTCCTGAGAATAACCCATCCTCATGTAGATTTTCTGAGCTAAAGACATTCAAATAAAATCTAAGATACATTCAGATTTAAGAGAAAGACTCAGGAAAAAACCTCAGTTGCATTCAAAGTAGATTTAATCTTTAAAAAATCTTAACTTTTGCTTAAAGCACAGAATGGGCTTCAGGGAATTGGTGACATACCATTTGATCCTTGAGCCTGGATGCTGGCAATACTTTGTGGATCTTGAACATGAAACAGCAACATGCCCTTGCTGCAAAGGCACCTAATGGTAACCTGGGCTGCAATAGGAAGAGTATTGCCAGCAGGCTGAGGGAGGTGATCCTTGCCCTCTGCTCAGCACTGGTCTCCATCCTTGGAGATATTCTAAAGGTGTCTGGACATTGTCCCAGTTAACTGGCTCTAGATCGTCCTGCTTCAGAAGGGGGGTTGGACAAGATGACCTCCAGAGGTCCCTTGTAATCCAAATATATATATACCACTATGTAGGTGTGTACCAACAGTGAAAACACAGCAAGTACGAAGCTGTCATCCAAGAGGGTCGTAAGACCTAACACTCTTTAGACAGAGATTTTCAGAGACCACCACTGGAATTTGTCACTTAAGAAGATACTAAACTGAAATTTTTGACCTTGGCTCATTGACTCTTCAATTCTTTCCTGTGTTCTGGTTGTGTCATTTTAAAATCAGCACGTGAGACTTGGGCCATATCCATCTATTGCACAAATCAGTCTTTGATACTTTTATCATCATTAACTTAATATTAAATCTCAAAATACTTTGTAAGTTTATCAGAGGAGGAAAAATGCTAGATTTATTTTTTTCTTTCCTGCCACAGAAGACTCTTCTATGTTATTAGGGAAGACAAATTTACATTCCTGTTTAAAGCAGCCAAAGATGACAAAGTGATGTCATTTCATTATGCAAGATACAGTCAAAGGACAAACACCAGCCAAAAGGCCAAAGGTCAAGAGACCAGCAGTGACAGCTCCAGAATTGTTTAAATATTGTAGAGATACCAATTTAAAAAAAAAAAAAAAAAAAAAAAAAGCCCAGAAAGAGGCATGGACTGCTTCTTTTCCTTGTGTAAGAATGGGTATCACAGAATCACAGAATGTTAGGGATTGAAAGGGACCTCGAAAGATCATCTAGTCCAATCCCCCTGCCAAAGCAGGAACCTAAATGAGATCACACAGGAAGGCGTCCAGGCGGGTTTTGAATGTCTCCAGAGAAGGAGACTCCACAACCTCCCTGGGCAGCCTGTTCCAGTGCTCTGTCACCCTTGTTTGTAGTATATGTAATGTATGTATCTACAATACAATATTTGTAATGTATGTATCTACAATACAGTATCCAGTTTTGCAGTCGCAGTTCTCCCTGTCTGTGTCCTAAAAGGCCCTGAAATCCAGTCCCAGGAATGCAGCCTCACTACGCAGTTCCCATGCTCACATTCTTGTTTTCTCAGTTCCCAGAGAGCAGGGTTGATTCTTAATCTACAAAGCAGAGTCTAATACAATTTGCCACATAAAAGACTTCTTTAAAGTCCACTTCACTTGCAATTTTAAATATCAAAATCCAAGATAATTTAGAAATCCTCCAAGCAGAAATGATTTTCCTTGCCATTAGTAGGCACTTTCATATTTCCCTCATCCAGATGTTTTAAACTTCTTTTGAGAACTTTGAGTATCTCTTACCATCGATAATACCTGACAGACAGTGAAACCTCTTTTCTCAATGCTTATCTGTCATCATAGAAGTAATTTCCAAATTCTTGTATAGAATTTTAAGGCAAATAATTACAGCTTGGTTGTTAAATGAAAATGTCTCAATTAAATAGGATACTGTTTTACTGTAATTGATTAATCTTTACAACACATGAATGAAATCTAATACAGCAGTCACAAGTTCTGAAGAGTCAAATAGATATGTGCGATAGGTATATTACTGTTTAGTCACTGGTATCCTCAAAGATAGCAATTATTTTAAATCTTGTTGCCTGTTTTTAAATGCTATAAAGTGTCAACATGAAGTTTCCCAGGTGATATGTGTCACATCCTTACATACCCCACCACTGCTGCAATTTTCAGTTACATGCTAGCACACCACATATTTGTATCTAGCAGTAAAATTTATTTGTTGGACTCTTACAGGGGGATCCAGGAGAAAAAGGGCCACCAGGTCCTCCTGGAGCTGTTGGAACTCCGCTGCTTCCTATAAAAGGTTATATCTAGTTCTAACTAGTCCTTCTGCTGTATGAAGTGTGTAGGACCTATTTTGCTAAGGTGTTTGAAAGTGATCACTAGGGATTCAGGGGACAGGATCCTAAACCATTATTTTACTAGTGGCCACATTCTGTGTTTGTTTGTGCCTCACTGATCTTACTGGAACTACAGTAAACATAAAAGTTTCAGATTAAATATTCGCTTGAAAGATATTTATGCATGCAGTCACAGCTAGATGTGCAGGACTATCCCTAGTTATTGGGCCTAAGCATATTTAGGAAAAAGCTACAAAAAATAAGCCCATGCTAGGTAATGGATGGCAAATAAGAAAACTGGGCTTCCCCTTGTAATTTAGAATTCCTATTTTCAGAATTGCCACAACACACAGATTTTTAGACTGCAATTAAGCTTCCTATTGCATAGCAGGCGTGAAATCCTAGAAGCAGTACTCTCAACAGAATGCCTGTCTATCTTATTACCTTCCTGCCTAAAACTCTAGATGTCCCAGCTCCCTTTATAATCAAATTGGTGAAAAGTGTGTGGAAGTTCTTACTTCATAGCAGGAAGCAGTGGGGAACAGCCAAGCCTACTGCCTTGAAGGGGTTTGCTTTGGCATCTCACACTTGGGGAACCTCTATTGAAGAACATTTTAACAGAGAACTTCTCATAAGTTGTATTTCTAGCGTAGCAAATGCTGATCGTGAACCCAGAACTAAGTTACGTCACAACCCCAGTTCAGCAGAACCTCCCCATTAGATAGGGGTCTCATCCAAAAATCAGTTAAATTTGTTTTCCATCAGCTTCTGTGTGTTTCCAGCCCATGAAAAAAAGACTTAACCCCATCCTTAATATCTCAAGTAGCATTTAAAGTTAATCATGTGCACGCTGTGTGAGTGGATACATTCTTCAAAGAAAGAGGCCTATAGCAGAATTGTTTGAGAATAGAACTACTACTGATGCTTTGTTTTTCCAGTTTAATGAAGCACTTTGTATCTGAATCAGGTTTTCTTAATCACTATGTAATTGCAATTTAAAAATTTATTCATTATAACAGTTTTGAAAATATATTTTTTAAAATTTGGATAATTTCAACTAAGATGATCCTGAAATTACCTCCCTGTGTACACTGCCAAATAGGCATAACATGAGATGCACATTTATTTTAAATGCTACTTGTATTTATTTTGGGAAAACACTTTTCTCAGCATTTTGAAATATGTAGCACAAAGATACTACTATGGACTGACAGACACTTAAAACTGTGCCCCGTGAAATGAGCAGGAATCCGTAGAAAAGTAACCAAATCCTCCCACATTAAAATTAAATTATTACATATTATAAAATGTTTCCTAAAGACAAAATAAGTTACTCTATTTCATTTTTGTGTAGTTCCCAAATTATAATTTTGGTTGCAGTTTAATTTAGATTTAAGTTGTTAATTGTAGAAGTTTTTAAATTCATGTGTTTTTATGATTCTGTATAGGTCCACAAGGAGATCCTGGATTTCCGGGTCCTGCTGGTGATCTGGGGTCAGTTGGACCAATTGGTCCTGCAGGCCTGCTAGGAAGACCAGGAGATGACGGAACAAGTAAGAGAAGTAGAGGATAAAATGTGAACTATATACCAGCAGGAGAGAAAGCAACTAAAATAAAACTGTTCTTTATTCTTGCCTGGTCAAGAACTTGGTCACCAACATGAGGATTTGAGCTCTATGAAGAGTTCTATAAAAATATTATCTCAGCACTTATTAGCCAAAAAGGAACCAAAATGATCCAACCAGAATATTAGGTATTACTAGAGCAGGAACAGAAAACAAAACAGAATGCTACCATGCACCGTAAATCCATGGTATGCCTGTATCTGTAGTGCTGTGCTCAAAAATTCTATTCTCCATCTCAAAAAGATGTAAAGGAAGGTGATGAGGAATATAGTTCCTCTATATAAAGAACTAGATTTAACTGGGATGGCTGGAGAAAAGCAGCATGTGGAGGTCTAAAGAAGGAGCCTCTTTTCGTGGCAGTCCTGGAAAACCTAAAGATTTAGATTTAAGTATTTGTTATATAGAAGCTCTTCTTCAGGACAGTTCTGAATGGTCTGCAGTTTCCTCCTTGATATCTTGTAGCAGTCATTACTATGAAGCTGTATGGGCCATATGCCATTATTTTCTTTATAGGTCTGCCTGGCCTGCCAGGAGTAAGTGGAGCACCAGGACCTCAAGGTTTTCAAGGTGACCCTGGTTTCCCTGGGACAGGTGAATCAATCCCAGGAAGACCTGGATTTCCTGGACCACCAGGCCTACCAGGACAGCCAGGAAGACAAGGCTTACCTGGACTACCCAGTAGGTTCAACAGCAATTTATATGGCAAGAATGCAATTCTGCATATTAATAGATTCATTACTTTTTTTGCTCCTACAGAAACCATAGAGGTGAAAAGTACATTTTGACAGATATATGAAACTTTATGTATGATGCAGAAAACATGTTTTTCCTATTAGTTGTTGATCAGTGAGATGTCAAGATTTTCATAGTTTTCTGGGTGATTTAAACCCACAAAGTAACATATGAAAAATGTCCCTAAAATTATATCACTTGAAGTTAAAAACACAGCAAACTGGAGAGGACACCCAAATCACCATCCTTTAGTAAAGGAAAAAGAGTCATAAAATTCTACAGTGGAAAAAGGAAAAAGTGGCAATGAAAAAACCATGTGTCAACATCAACTCTAGCCAACCTGACTGTTGTAGCATGTTCTATAAGCAATGACTTGTAAAGCATTTCATAAGATCTCTAGCTTTTCATGTAAGGATAACAAGATAGGGGATAGGAGAACATCTGACCTAAGCTGTGGAAACAGTCAACCTGATTTATGCTAGCTGTGAAATTTCTTTTTTCAAAGGTGTAATCTGTACTGAGAGAGGGATCCCTGGAGAACCTGGAGCAAAAGGTCAGATAGGCCTTCCAGGAAGAAAAGGTGGAAAAGGAGAAAAGGGTAAGTATGCCTAGATAGCAACAATTTGAATATGAGACCTTTGCCAGATATGTCAGACCTAAATTTGCAAGAAGTTTATGGTAACTTAGAGGATAAGGCCCATCAAAGTGTGGAGTTAAATGGCCTGTTGGCATTGGGGCTTCTAAGTCAATAGAGTGATGTCAGTGCAGCAGTTATTCAGTACTGCAAAAAGAGACTGATAATGCTTCACTCCTTTGAAGGCCATAATGAGATAAAATGGTCTGTGCACTACTCACACAGAAAAGAAAAAAGGCAGTATTATTTTTTTGTGTATTAATTTTGCAATTGTTTCAATGTAATTTTGACACATTCCTGTAGGCAATCAAGGCCTCTGCTCATGTAGTGCTGGTCCTCCTGGTCCCCGTGGTATACAAGGACCTCCAGGTACTCAAGGAAAGAAAGGACAAATGGGATACCCTGGAAGACATGGAGAAAAGGGCGATCCAGGCTTAGCTGGTGCAATAGGATCACCAGGGCTCCCTGTGAGTAGTTTTTCATGAACTTCAGTGTATAAATAACAACAAGTTACAAGTTACCATTTACGGAGGAGGCATTTAAGCAGAGTGGTGGAGGAACTGCCCTGGAAAACTATCTGAAAGTTCTGTCTACTTTTGCTTATTACAGTCTTGTTGGAGGATGCATTTTATTAACTTCTATCTGATTTCCCTTGCAGCAGCAGGCCAAGTTTTACACTGAGGGACAGAATCCCATGCTGTGTTTGTGGGGTGGTCAGGAGGCTTAGGAAAGCTGGAGCACGTTTATCTTGTTTTGTTTTGACTTTTTACTTTTAGTTTTGAATACAGATTGTTTTTCTTGAAAACACTGTAAATGCACAAATTGCTCCACTGAAGGTGATTATTCAGTTATTTCACAGGAAAGCATTTCCAGCAAAACCTTATCAAGGCAAAGAATTGCATGTCAGCAGGTCAAGATGGATTTTATGTCAACATCCACCTGGGGTGGGGGGACAGAATGTGAAGAAAAAGGATCCCTTGATTTTATTCAGGCATTTCAAGTAATTTTCTTTATTCCTTTTGTAGAAATTAATCAAAAAGCTTATTAATTTAATTATGAGGCAGTCTGAACATAATGTAGAGTCTTTCACTCCTTTAATAGTTCTTAAAAGGAAAAATTACTATAACCAAATGTGATAGTTTAACTCAGCTGGCAGCCAAACAAGACACAGCCACTCACAGCCTCCACCCCCTCTTCTTCCCCCGCCCCCCAGGGAATCGGGTAGAGAATTGGAGGGGTAAAGGTCAGGAGACTTGTAGGTTGAGATAAGAACAATTTAATAATTAGAGTAAAAATAAAATTAAAATAATAAGAATAATAAGAGTAATAATAACAACAACAACAACAAAATATATATACATGAGTGATGCAGAGTACAGTTGCTCACCACCCACTGATAACAATCCCAGAGGAGTGAAAAGGAACCCTGAACCCGAAATCGCAATCCCGGAAAAACGAGCCTGAGCGATTCCCAAGAGAATCCCCCGCTTTCCAGTCAGCCCCCGTTAATATACTAAACATGACATAATATGCTATGGAATATCTCATTGGAATCCAACTGTCAATTCTGGGTTTTACCAACTGCTACACTTTTCTTCTCCGCTCCCCCCTTCCAGTCTTCTCTTCTTGGAAACTGCCCAGGCACAGTGTCCTTGTAGTTATCAACACTGTTCTCATAACAATCCTCACTGAAACCAAAACACAGGGCTTTCTAGCTACCAAGAAGAAAATTAACCCTACCCTAGCAAAAACCAGGACACCAAAGTAAAGACTTTTCATTTGCTTGAATAGCCTCCTTGCAATGTAACAATTTAATTTCAAGTTCCTCAAGAGCAGAAACTGAATGAACTTCTTGGTAGTAAATATTCCGAGTACTAGAATGATTTGACATCAACATACAATACTCGTTTTTTCCCAAGACAAGTTCATTCCAGTGTTCACAAGTCTGATATCCAGTTTTTCATGGAAAAACCCTATAAAGATTTTTCATGGCAAGGTGAGGGGAAGAAAATAATTAAGAAATATTTTAAAGGTACCTTTAGGTACCTCTAGATCAGATGTGTATTTCTGCTTTAAATATCGGCTGTCAGCGGGATTAAAAAAAAAAATAAAAATTGAGCTCGAGATCTAGATGTTGCCTGGGTCAGTAACTGACTGCGTGATGCTTGTTGCCTAACTCAGTGGAACTAGCTATTACTTTTGGAAACAGACTTAAATGTAAATGTACTTTATAGTTCATCTTATTCCCCACAACGAGCAGTAATTCAAAACAGTACTTAATCTAACAGGATTTTCTTTGAAAATATAGGTAGATATACTTGGATTTATGACTGTTCCATTATGAGGTTTTTTATTTAGTTTTTTTGAGGTTTTGTTTTAATATAACTCTTTTCTCACATAAGGAATTGCTTAAAACTTTCCAGAACATTTTCTTTCAAAAAAACCAAACCAAACCAAAACAAAACCATTGTGAGACTGAAGGAAGGAGGTGGAGGGGCTCTGTCATTCTAGTTACAATGGTTTCATTACAAGATTTGCATTTGTTTTTATTTTTCTTTTCTTAAAATCCTGTTACCTGAGAAGATTATGCAAGATTTTGATCTTTTTGTTACTTTTGAAAGTATGCTTTAGTCCTTGTGATTCTGAAGTAAAGTTTGAAGCCTTGTCCTGAACACTTTCTTAGGTTACTTAAGTGAGAAAAAAGGACAAACTAATCAGTTTGGAAATAAATAATTCACTTCAATATAGAAGTACTTTGGTCTAATGGATTTCCTACTTTTTCCATTTTTCTGCTCTCTTTTCTTCCCAGATATCTCATTTCACTTTTCAAATACTAATAACTGGTCACTGCCAACTTGAAGATCTAGACATTTTAATAAATAGTCACTACTTGTTTCAGATACATCACATTTTTCAGAAGTCTCCTACCTGTTTTACAATTGTCATGATTTACAATCACTGTATAAGTTGTATTTTCTCCAACTATTTCTTAGTGAAATATTTTGAATAAAGAGGAAAATGGATAACAAACAGCCCAGTTTTTCACCCTTAGTAGCTTTTTACTTCTGTGTAAATTTTACACAGTAAAATATATTTACCCACAAGTATTGTTGCAAGAGACCCTCACAAATGGTGATATGCAAACCGTGCTCTGCTTGGCCAACTGAGAGCACAAATCAGCATAAAAATATAGAAAAGTACTTCTTTTCCCCTCTAAACCTGTCAAGTCATAGATTATTCGGACAGTACCAGATACCTAACTAGATATAGATGAAATTTTTTTATTGGCAGCTTTGTGGGGTTTCACTCAAAAGAAAAAAAAAAGCATCACTTACCTACTGACATGTTCACTTCTGGGAGGACAGCCTCATCCAGCAGTCACCACGCTGCAGAGATTCCCTTCCTGTGTAGCCTTGGTGGATTGGGGGTTGAAGTCGGCAGTGGGAAGAGTTTGTGAATCATTTGCATCTTAATATTCTTGCATTTACAGCCACAGTTGTGTACAGCCATGGACCTGATTCTTCTAGCATTACCCTTGCTTATAGTTGTCTATCTGTGCATTTGGCAGAGTCAGGCTGAAAGGGCCAGGTACCATTCGCACACCTCTTTACAGACATCAAAAGAGAAAAAGTAACATGTCAAAAAGAATTGCTTGAGGTCTGGTTTTGGGAAACAGTGCAAGAGCAAGAGATGCATACCTCACTTTCCCTTCAATTCCCACATTGATTCCTTGCTTCCTTGCTGGAGATAACTACCTTTTTTTGGTTGTTTGTTTTTTTGTTTGTATTGTTTGGTTTTTTTTGTCAATGGTAAGGGGACACCCGGTTCTGCTGGACGACATGGTGAAAAAGGAGAGAAGGGTGATCCAGGAAGAGTTAGAATAAAAGGTAAACACACATTTTATTATTAGCCTTTTTGTTTCCTGTACAATGCTTAGGCAATAGCGTGAGAAAACCATATTAATCTTCTCTTTAATAAAGTAATTAGTTTAGCAAGTTGCTGAAGCTTAGAGGTCAAGTATGTCCAGACTGCTTTCTTGGTACCATCTTGTTGATTTTCTTCTTGCTAAACACAAGGTCAACATAGGATTTTGTGGTTTTTACTCTATAGTTGAGCCATGAAACAGTTTTAATAGCTTGTTATTAATGCTAACAAATTACTTTCATGTCATGTGATTGATAATCAGGCTCTTAGAGAGGTCTGTGTAGCAAAGACTGAGCAGACTACAATTATTCTGAAAGCACAAAGAAATATTGTACAGAAGCCACCTCCTGAAGTGTCATATGCCAGTATCCCAGCTGTTATCTCAACGTACACCACCAAGAGGCTCTTAGAGAGGTCTGTGTAGCAAAGATTGAGCAGACTACAATTATTCTGAAAGCACGAAGAAATATTGTTGTACAGAAGCCACCTCCTGAAGTGTCATACGCCAGCATCCCAGCTGTTATCTCAACGTACACCACCAACATCCTTCTTGCAAAAAATTCAAAGTCTTGATGGCTATTCATATTCTTGCTCCTATTTCTAAAAATTACTCTTGACCCAGCATTGAAGAGAAACAATAGGCTGCCAGTTGCACAACTGAAATTCTTGTAATTAAATAGATCAAAACGTCTCCACAGTTATGGTTATGATTTGCAAAAGCAAAAGAAACGGAGAACAACAAATTACAGCAATCTGATGGCAAAGCTTAGTTAGAAATGCTAAACTAATTATTCAGACAAAAGATTGTTCATCTTAGCTTAGCTTTGGATGCCTGTGTTTGTTTACAAATGTTGGAGCAGGGCAAAACATTTGCTGTTTATTTGCAAAGAATTTCTTGACACAGGAAAATGAATCTTTGGGTTTGAATAGTTTTGTTGTACTTTAATGCAAGAGAAGTCTAGGAGTAAAAAAAGAAAAAAATTCTTTTGGGAACATTGATGCAAATATTCTGCATCATATGGCATTGCTATATCCCAATTTCACTGAAATCAAGAATAAAACTGACTGATTTCAATAGCAAAATATTTCAATCTGTATATAGCATGAACAAAAGCCACGTTCTTGTGGTGCCTGTAAACACGTCTTTTACCCAGAGACCAAGTTGTTCCATGAGGTGTCCAAGTACCTACTACCTTCTAAGCCTAAAATACTTCATTAATGAAATGTAAATTCAAGAACTGGAAATTATCATACAGATATAATGAATTGTTACCCAGCATTTACCTGAACTTAAATAAAAAACCCCCAAACTTACTGCAAATATTTTTCTTTTTTTTTTTTTTAAATTGTTTTAAGGAATAAAAGGTGAAAGAGGTCCTGCTGGGGTTCCAGGATTTCTAGGCCAAAGAGGTGATGATGGCAGAGATGGGGAACTAGGATTGCCTGGGGAAAAAGGAGCTGAGGTACGCTTGATTTTCTCAGAATTTTATTCCATTTCAGTTAACATACTGTTTTATGAAAGGGCTAGCTACTTCATGAAAAGTACCATTTTATTCCAAATTCCTAGCAGATTAATCACTTTTATCATTTTATGTTAGCCTGTATCAAAAAATGATAGTTTTATCCATTGAAAAATTATTTCCTTGGAAGTATTACTGTTTATTTTTATATTCCCGAATATAATATCTGCATATACTGTGTGCCAATATTATGGGATCAAGAAGGAAGAAAAAGACCACAAAATTGTACCCTTTGTTCCTGTTGTCTTTGAATATTTACAACTACTGATATCATCCATATATTCACTTAATTGTGGAAGAGTGGTTTCACCAGATAATTCTCTAGCATGACTTTTGATAATCAAAGAGAGGAAATAAATTAAGTCTTTTTATTTCTTATCAACAATTTCTTTCTTTTAGGGTGATTCTGGAGTACCACTGCCAGGTGATAAAGGATTCCCTGGTATCCCAGGACTTCCTGGGGTAAAAGGACAGGTGGGATTGCCTGGTTTGGGGTTTCCTGGCCCTCCAGGAGTCAGGGGTAGCCCTGGAGACTTTGGTGATACTGGTGATGTTGGGCCACCTGGTCCAAAGGGCCAGAAAGGTAATTTTGAGTATTTACATTAAGAACCAAATAACAAAATACATGTTTGGTAGCATCCATTACAGTTTAATATGTATTATATACAGTGTTAGTAATTTATAGTGAAGATCAATTTTGGCATGCTCAGTGGTCATGTGAAATATGGTCACAATACTGTCAGCATTTAGCAGCAGGCATTAGTGAGAATATGACTTGCTAGGGGCCTTAAAAGTGCAAAGTGCCACTTGCACACTATCAGAGGAATTATTTTCTGGATTGAAGAGAAATTTACATTCAGAAATCCTTACTGAATGTAAGGATTTGCAAGGCAGTACTTTTTTACTGAAGGAACAGGAAAGCATAACTCATACTTAAGGCTTGGTCTGGCTTTTTTTAATAAAAAAATCCTACAAAAAAAAAAATAGACTTTCTTTCTTGCAACAGAGATTACTGTAAAGACAAATTTCTGCAACAAGTTAAAAAAACCCAGCACCTTTGTCTTTAAAAAATACAACTGTATTACAACAATTTGAATCAATACCAATATTCTATACAAAATAAGTGTCAAGAAAAATAGATTTTTTAAGATTCTCTATCAAACCTTAAGTAATATGGAAATAACAATGTGTATAAACAGTCTCTTCTCTTTACCTTTGCACATCTGGTTGGTTAGTTCCACAGAAATACTACAAGTAAATGTTCAGACTCCATTTATTCTAAAATCAAATAGGCCATTTTCTCCTTCTTGCTTCAGGTGAGACTGTCTGCATTACGTTACCATACACTGGAAATCCAGGTCCCCCAGGTTTTAAAGGTGTTCAAGGTATGTTTACAGATGTGAGGATTTTTGTTTTTAATTGAAATGGAGTTTTAAGTTGCTAATTAAAAAAAGCTATCCTGAAAAGGTAAACTATTGTAGTTTTTCAACAGATACATAGAATCATAGAATCATAGAAT
>NW_010309195.1:0-1619 GCF_000700745.2 Antrostomus carolinensis
TTGACAAACCTTGGAAGGTTTGCAGGCTTAAGGAAGGACATTGCTCAGGAGGCTGGGAATGGGTAGGAGAGTGGCACTGTGTGGATATCAGAGCCCAGGGCCAGGCTTGCCTCTCAAGAGGAGTCACAGTGGCAAGGTCTGGCACTGGTGTGGGCCACGCTCCATGGTGCTTGGCACAGGGATGAGGAAGGCTTGAGCTAATGGCCATGGGCCAGCTGCTCCTACGGAAAAGGGAGCCAGGCATGATAGAGCAGGCTGAGCCTTGCCAGTCAGTTCCCAGTTTCACAGGATACAAATGAGTCAAAGAGGACAGGCTTGGAGATGGCAGTCAGGTTCAACCAAGGGTTGAATAATCAACCAAGGGGAATAATCAAGCAAGTTTCCATTTAATCATTAGGTCCAAAGTTAATTTGGAAAGTCAATATAGATCAGGACTGGTGACAGGTAAGGATCAGGTCTGCTGAGATTAATCATTCCAGTGATCACTGGGCAAGTCCACAGTGATGACACAATTCCAAGATCAAGCTGGGAAGTCAACCTTTGGGTGAGGGCCCAGATCAAGAGGACACAGTAATGACTGTGGGTGAGTAGGAGACCAGTGCACTTAGGACATAGCTCATGCAGGGACTGAAGACCCAGGCCTGAGATCAAATGGAGCTCATGGGCCCATGGGAAGGATCTGGTCCTTACTAACTCACACCTCAACAAGGATAAAGGAAAAAGGGTTTGTAAAATGTAATTTTCCAGGGAAGAAGAGCAGAAACCCTTATTAGAGGTAGGAGAAGACTTTATCAGAAGGCAGAGCACTTTTTGAAAGACAGTATATACAGTAAATACCTATTCTATCTTTGAGGAAACCTCATACCCGTATCGGTAAAATCTTGGTAAGACTTTTTCTAAGTTTCCTTTTGGAGGTTTTTTCCTCTTAATATACTCCATTTCATTTTTCCTTTTCTAAACACATTTCGATAAAAACAAGGGTAAACATATAATGCTCTTTCTGTATTTTTTTTTCCATTTAATCATTTAGGTCTAGGCAATGCATTTGAGAGCTTGAGTTAAAAGAGACACTGCTAGATTTTCAAAACGTTACTACTCTTTAATATCATTTCAGTCAATGCTTTAATGCAAAATCAAGCCACATTACAGTTAATGTGTGCCTCAAATCAAGTGGGTTAATATCTCCCTTTGATTTTGTTAGAGTGATAGAGCAACAGGAAGGGTTGCTTTGGAAAGTAAAATTTGTTCTGAAAATCTGTGAACCTGGTGATGTCTTCAGACTGTTTTATAGATGTCAAATCCCTTTTATTTTCACTTCTTTCAGCGTAAGCCGCATTGCCTTTCTGGGTGTAGCTATATGTGTTAAACAAGGTTCTTGCTAGAAGTGACCCCAAAAGTGAGTGCATGGTTTTCATTTATATTCTAGACTTAGTCTGTTCCTCAGAGAATGCTTGAGGAAAACTTAGTCTTTTAAATATATTATACGTTACAATCAGGTATAGTCTAAAAAACTCGCTATCATTATTTTATAACAATTTTATTGCTAGAAATAAGATTGATTTATTCTAGGAGTCCAGAAACACTCCACCACACTAAAAAATGCCTACAATTTCTCTGTG
>NW_010309196.1:0-1495 GCF_000700745.2 Antrostomus carolinensis
GGGCTTTTCATGGAATTTTAAGAAATTGTCTTGACTTTGATGAGGTTTTATTGAATTTTATGGGTTTTTATTGACTTTGATGGAATTTTCCCTTTTGCAAAACTAAGTCCTTGTCGTAAAAAAAGAGAAAAAAAAAGGAATTTTCAGGAGATTTTCCTACAAAACGGTTAACGCGCTTTTGCCTTTTTAATTTTATTTGCATGCGAGTCCCTCCCCCTTTTTCCCTTCTATTTTTTTTATTATTATTTATTTTTTTTTTCCCTTTTCCTCAAGCAACTTTAATTCAGGTTTAACGGGTGAGATTTAAAGCGTGACCCTTCCCCTGTTAACCTCCCCATCTACCTCTCCATCCACCTACCTCCCCACCTACCCATCCATCATCTCATCTTATTTATCTCCCTGGACATACCTCTGCCGTGTGAAGAGATATATATATTTATATACATAAAATAGAGTGACTTCATTTCCTCTCGAGGTTGTATTTCTTTTCCGCTCTTGATAAATTCTCTGCGGCTTAAAAAAAAAAATAAAATATATATATATATTAAAAAAAGAGGGTGTGGATGAGCTGATTTGCTGCTGGTGGTGCAGCAACCTATAGCTCTGGATGTATAGATATATAGGGGCGGACATTAAATAAACCCTGTGGGGGAGGGGTGGGAGATTTCCTGGCTTATTATAAGCGATTTTGGGGTTGTTTGGGGGATTTAGGGAGGAAAAAGTGCTGGAAGGGTGAAAGGGCTCCTCGTTTTTTGCCTTGATGTTGTTTTTTTATTGTTGTTTTTTTTTTCTGGTGGTTTTTAAATAAAAATGGCCTCGTCTGTTTTAATTTGCAGCGCGCGTTGGTAGAGGTTAATTAAGGAAAGAGGTTGGTGAAGTTTTGGGGTGGTTTGTGGGGGCGGTGTGTTAAATTGCATAAGGAAAAAAAAATAAGAAAAAAAAAAAGGAGGGGGGGAAAAGGGAAAATAAAAAAGGGGGGAAAAAGGAAAAAAAAAATAGGGGGAGAAAAAAAAAAAAAAAAAAAAAAAAGCAAGTTTCCCAAGTTGTTTTCCCTTTTCTTTGGCGAAATCTGGTCAATCCTCGTGCCGGCCTTTGGGGCTGGGAATTATCGGCTGAAACAAAACAATCCCCTGCAAAGGGGATTTCAAAATTATTCTCTTTATTCCGCTTTTACAGCGCGTTGTTTTCAGACAACACGAAGTTCTCCTCATTTATATATATATATTTTTTTTTTCCCCAAGTATAAAATAAATCGAGTGTTCGGGGATGGGATATAGAGAGGAAAAAAAGAAAAAAAAAAAAGGAAAAAGGCATTTTTTGCCCTGGTTTTGTGGACGGGGAAGGTGCCGTTGTGTGGAGCCTCTGCCGCGGCCGGTCGTAAAGAGATTTTATGAGCAAACAATGAGTGTTTATTGGAACCACATGATTACAGAAATGGGATCTTTTATTGTTTTCAGCCTGAAATCCGTCTGCTTTCCCTCCCCAAGCTCCATCT
>NW_010309197.1:0-340 GCF_000700745.2 Antrostomus carolinensis
ACTGCTTTGCCCCTTTCCCTCCCCTGCAGCTCAGTGTTGGGGCGTGTGACCAGGTGCCGGGGCTGGACGGGAGGTGCGAGGAGCCGCCAGCGAGTAAGTGCAGCCCCATGGGGAGGGAGCACTGGGGCTGTGCCCTCCCCTGAGATGGGGCCCCCACTGCTCCAGGAAGAGCATCAGCCCTGGGGACATGACTTAAACCCAGGGGGCAGGAATGTGAGGGCAGGATGTGGCCAGGCCAAGGGCCATCCCCGGCTGGTGGCCATTTGCCACCCAGCACATGATGGGGTGCCCACCCCAGATGGGTGGCCAGGGAGCGGGGTGCCAGCCGGGCTGTTTACCG
>NW_010309198.1:0-1539 GCF_000700745.2 Antrostomus carolinensis
CTGAAATTAAACTGGAAGGGACGGGGGCAGCGAGGGGATGTGCTCGAGCACGAGGGACGCCCGCGTCAGAGCCGGGCCCCGCCAGAGCCGGGCCGCCAGCAGCGCCGTCAGGTCCCGTCCCCGCACTGTCCCGGTGACACCAGCGCGGTAGCCAGAGCTGCACTGTCACTCGCCTCCCAGCCTTCACAGCTTTAGCTAGTTTGGTCTGTGTCATCCGATAACGGGAGGTTGTTGAAAAAGACACACTACGTACTCTTGCAAACTGCCAGAGAAATCACTGCCTTCTTATAATCTATATTGGCTTTCTTTTTTCTTTTCTTTTCTTCCTAGAGATCTTCTCTGACAGCTTTCATGACAACCCTGACAGCCTAGGCACACCTTTGGAAATGGGAAGCTAGACTGTCTTCTGTAGAGAAGCTACCGAGTGGCACAGGTTACCCTGCTGTGGGGGAGACAGGTTGCAGACTCATCTGTCTAGTTAAGACTCACCTCTGGCACCCTGGTCCTTCTGCTGGAGCCTGGTCGCTCCCTGTCCCCAGGGCTGGCGCACTGTGCTGCCCTCCGGGGATGGCTCTGAGACCTCCCCCAGGAAACCGGGCTCCTCCTGGCTGTCCTATTTAAATCTCTCAGCTTAGCCCTGCTGTCTGGTTCGTGGTAACAAGATCGGAAATATATTTTGTCATCCAAGAAAATCAATTGAAGTCCCTGGAGAACTAGATGCCACTGCCAGGAAATTTCAGTAAGAGAAGAGGGGAAAATGGCAAATTCCATAGAGAAGGTAGAGAGATTTACAGGGTTCTACAAACTAATTATTGAGCCTACACTATGCATTAAGCAAAGACAAACAGGCTGTGTGATGCTGGTTTATATTTTCCCCATTTCTCAAACTGGCAGTTCCAGTTGTTGTGCAGCAAAAGATCATTTTGGGGACTGTGGCATACAAAAACCATGGCTGTTTTCCTATTGAAGCAGAGACCTCCAGAGAAGGTTCCCTTGATGCAGTATTTTTTCTGTAAATTCTAGGACAAGCCCCTCAGGAAAAAAAATGCTTTATTCTCTCAGCTGAACCTGTAAGTTTCACTCTGAATGTGGTTGAATAAAGTAAGGAAATTAATTAACAGAAACATTGTTTTCTATGGTCAGTTTCCAAGAGCTGAGGTAGGAAAAACATTCTGCAGGATCTTGGGAGGCATCAGGGTAAGTTTTTATATAAAATCCATAGAAATATTAAGCAACAAGCCACATACATTATAGAAAGCTTAATAATATCAGGAATGTAGTCACTTATTTTTCTCCTAAAAGGAGTAAGTAACAAGGCAAGGAGGTAAAGGACACAACTCAACCGTGTCTTAAGGATACCATTCAACACCACCATTATTAATTTCAGTCAAGTGGCCACTCAACATCTCTAACCTGAAGAAGTTAATCATGGATAGAAAGAAACTACAGAAAACTGTTGTTAAGTAGCTGGCTTGTTTCTGAACAACTTCTTTAATATTCTCTTACCAAATTCTTAAATGGCTATTCTACAGAGATTTA
>NW_010309199.1:0-250 GCF_000700745.2 Antrostomus carolinensis
CGCCCCTCCGGGGATACCTTTGGGGGCTGCCCGTTGGCTCCCTCCCTCTTCCTCGTATTGATTTCAAGGTGGGAAGCGAGCGTTTTCGAATTGCAACTCACCTTATGCATTCTTGATCATTAAAAAAAAAAAAAAATCCCGCAGCTATGCAAAGACAGGATCTTTAAAGAGTTTGTAGCTCGACAGGGAAGGACTCGGCTGGGGCGCAGGAATGTGGAAATTCAACTCAAGTCAGCCTTCTGAGACGAGC
>NW_010309199.1:279-2708 GCF_000700745.2 Antrostomus carolinensis
AGAAACTGGGCGACTAAAATAACACAGTGATCTCCATCGCGGTGATCAAATACCGAGGAGCAAACAGCGGGCTCACCGGGAGCCCCCGCTGCCCGCCCGCCTGCGGGCCCCCGAGCCGGTCCCTTCGGCGGAGCCCGCTCGGCTTCCCGGGCGCTTCAGCGCGGAGGTAGCCGGACCAGTTGTCAAGTTAATTTCAACACGTCCGTGTGATGGATAGAAACGCAAATTGTGTCTAGGCCTGCATAAAACAAATCCCTGAGCGCAGGTTTAGAGCAGGGATTCCCCTCCTCCCGCCCCTTTCGCCTTTTTAATACTTAAGCCCTGCTCTATTGTCCCAGCAGCAGCGGCTGAGGTAACTCTGTCAGGGTGCTTTTTTTTTTTCTTTTGTTTTTCCTGAGAGTACTGTACGCCAGAGATAATATTTAAGTTCGCTTAAGCAGTACAAAATAAAAGGATCCGTCATCACCCACGACCAGTTCCCCGCAGGCTCGGTGCATCGCTCCGCCGCCCTGCCCCGGGACCGGGACCGGGACCAGGACCAGGACCAGGGAGAAACACGCGCGGCTTCTGGGGGCTGCCACCGCTTGGACACCCGGGGAGCGGGTCGGGGAGAGGGAAACAGTCACCTTTTTTTTTTTTTCTTTTTTTTTTCTTTTTTTCTTTTTTCCTTTGCAACTTTCCGTTCACAACTCTGTAATAACGTGACCTAAAAGCCAAGGAGATTTGCCGTGCACAAGGACTTACCCTAATTTGACATAGATGACTCCAAAGCATAGAAACACGTAGAAAATCCACTTCCGAAAGTTTCTGTGCATGATCTAGAGAATGGACTGAGCCATAAAAATTGCACAAAAAGTCGAACTGATCCTGTCGATTAAATTCCAGTCAAGAGCATTGCTGAAGCTACCCAGGAGCAAAGCCGGCCGAACTGTAAAAAATCAGCACCGTGCAGATAAGCAGCTCTTCCCAGAGCCATGGTGACGGAAACCGGCTCCGATATTAAAGCTAAAGAGGGAGGAAAAAAAAAATAGAAAGAGCTGCTCAAAACGGTAAAACAAAAACCCAAGACAGACAGTCTGAGGGAGAAAATGAGCAAGCACTGATCTTGATCAACTGCCTCATAGAGCCCTGAAGTTCAATGTGTTTTTACTTGTTCTGACTTCCCCAGGTAACACTACGTATCTTGCAATCTATGGCTCCAGGTAGGAGGATCTCTCTCTCTCTCTCCCTCCCCTGCTCTTCCCCCCACCCCGTATGTGTCAGGATCTAATACATTTCTTATCTGTCTGTGTGCATGTGCGAGTCCTGCGTGTGTTTGTGTTTCAGAAGGCATGTCCTTAAGCCGGAGTGTTGGGGAAAACACATGAAACGTATCCAATAAGGGAAATAAAGGACTCGTCCTTTCAAACCGAAGCATTTTTTCATTTCCTCTAGTATGGTAACGCGTCTGGATTTGCAATGTATGGACTTCGCAAAAGAGATTGTTTAAACTTTTTCTTTTTCTTTTTTCTTTCTAATCAAAAAGAGGCAGGCGTTAACCCCCGTTTGCTTACAGCTCCGTATCCTAAAAGGCGATATGTCTGTCTGTGTGTCCCCAGACTATTTCTCTTCGGCCATCCAACCCTGCTGCACACAAACGCCTGTCGCTAAATTTGATTTCATTTTCCACCGTAAGAAAACATTCTTCCTCCTTTAAGAAACAGATATACTTGGCTTTTAAAATGAGTTTAGGATATTCAGTTTGCTGCTCCTAGGGAGATTAATTGGTGAGACAAAAACCCACTTTGTGTTCAGACGCTAACAGTTCAAGCAAGGCTTCCTTTTCTGTCTGCTTTTCATTTCTTTCTCTCTGTCTTTTATTTCTTTCTCTGACTTTCCTTTCTTTCCTACTCACTGATTTCTGAGCTGCTCAGTTTATTCCTGCATTCTGTGGAATTATCTATTCCAGTCTACTTCACAATGCGTGCCTGTCTGGAGGCATATATCTGCATGCATATGCACGCTTAAATAGCACTCCAATACAAGTCTGTGGGCTGTGGTAAATCAGACAGATATGGATAAACCCGTGCACCTATGCCCACTTATACATTTGTATACATGTAGTAACAGTAAACATAGATGGCTCTAGGCATCTCAAAGAGAATCGGCTAAACACAGCCAGTAAAGGCTGAAAGGAAAGCAGGCAGTGACAAGCAAGCAAAAGAGGCTGAACACAACTTCATCGTAAAGTATCTATCCTGACAGAGAAAACAAAGGATTTTTTTAAAGCCCTGCCACGCTGACGTGGTTGAAGAGATGCAGTGTGAACCCGCAGGTCATTTTTAGATGACTCCCACAGTCAGCGCTGCCCGCACCTTGCCATCACCCACCCAGCTCCCCAGAAGAGGGTCTTCTCGGGGCATCGCGCAGGGATCCCAAGCCGGTCCCTG
>NW_010309199.1:2800-3012 GCF_000700745.2 Antrostomus carolinensis
AGCCGGCCGAGCCTGCCCACCCCCCCGCCGCCCTCCGCTACCTCTCCCTGCTGATCGGTTTCGCTCTGCCTTTCCCCTCGCATTCCTCACGGTTTATTCTTTAATAATCAACGCTTTGGCTCTTGCAGGCAGCCGGCCCTCCTCCAGACCGCTTCTGCTACATTTTTCCTAATACTTAACTATGAACAATTTGTCCTTTTAAAAAGCTGAGT
>NW_010309200.1:0-58779 GCF_000700745.2 Antrostomus carolinensis
TCCAATCCCTAACGTTCTATGATTCTGTGATTTCCTAATGTGCTGTTGAAGAATATGGCAGAATCATCTGGTTTTTTTGAGCTATGTGTCTAAATAGCGTGTTCCAAATGGCTACTTTAGTCCCTGTGTTGCACAAACGTTTTCTCTGTTGAAATGTCTTGTTGACTGGCTGCACACTAATAAAAGTGGTCTAGAAGTGTACACGTACCTGAGCCAGCTGCTAGTCTGGGTGGCTTCTCTGCACTGGGTGCTGTAGGTGGCACTAGTGATGTAGCTGACGTTAAATTCAAGCTGCATTTATCCCCTCTTGGCTCAAGTGATAGCTTTTTGATTGAGGTAGAAGGGCTTGACATTACCTGTATTGCTGTCAAATATTAAGTTATTCCAGTTTTATTTGTTTGAACTTCATGAATACTCTGTTGCTACCAGAATTCCCTTATAAAGCCCTTCCCTAAGCTACCAGGGAGCTGTGACTGACACATCTTTTGCATCCATGAGAGAAGCAAAGGTATATTTGATGTATGGGAGACATCATCTGCACATTCTGTGTTGAATAAATAGAGCGAAATTGTTTACTTGAGCTGCACAAATGTCTCGCTAAACTCAAAAGTTTCTACAAGAACAAGAGTTCAAGATTATTTTGTAGTCCCTGCTGATATCACTCTGTAGTATTGCAATTAAAAAGGTAGGCTGGGATTATTAATATTTTGAATTTACTATTGTTACCTGTCTGACTCCTTGGCTGCTGTAAATCAACACACTGCCAGTGACGCTACTGGAAGTATATGAATTAATGCCAGCTGGAGATCTGGCGCATTAGCAGACAATAAACTTCTATTTCCAAAACTATTTTACTGGGCAAGGCAGCCAAATCTATAGATGAGTTTCTTAACTAAAAGGGATGGCAAGAGGCTCTGAATTTTAGTGATGCACAACGCATACAGGTAACAAGGACACGTTGCTCAACATTGTTTGTGGTTAATCACAGGAACCTAAAAGGAAGCTCAGAGAAATGTGCTGTCCTATCAAACTAAAAGGATGGACTCACAGCTTCATGGCTTTAATAGTTGGTATCTGATCTTCCTTTCAAATACCTTTGTTTAAACTCCTACATTTGCTACTCCAGCACCAAGTTCAGTGTGGTGGCAAGGTTACAGAGCAGGCGATAATATGTACAGTGTAGCTTAAATGAGTGAGTTTGATCAAGGATGCCTGTTAAATATCAAGAGAGAGGAAATCTGCTGTGAAATCCAGAGGAACTGAGCTTGAGTTGCTACAAGTAGTTTGAGCATGTTTATGTGTCAGCTGCCTTTATTTCTTAGTTCTTTGGCTGATTGAAGATTGCTGAAGTTGGTAAATGTTTAGTTTGACTTTGGCTGTATTTCCCAGTGCTGCGGGCACAAGCGATTGGTTTGCAGAAGCACTCTCTTTGCACATTGTAATTGGTTTGCTAAATGAAATATTAATACTCCTGAATATACCCAAGGCACACATGTAGGTTTTCTTTTTGCTTCTGAATTTTAATATGTTTAATTTTCAGTACTCAAGTGCCACAACAGAGTAGCAGGCTGGGAGGGTCTGATCTTAAGTCGATGTCTGGAGCAGGTGTAGCACAGGGGGGTAACAGTCTGAGCCTTCCCATGCCACCACAGCAGCATGGCTCTTCCCTGGCACACAGGCAGATGTGGTTGCAGAAGAATCATTTCTCCCAGCTATGCTGTTCCTCATGCTCTGTTGCTCAGGTCGGTATCAGATGTGAAAAGCTTTTAGCAGCAACAATGAACTGAAATTGCTCCATACATTTCACAAGGGCTATGTGTAAGGTGGTAGCACCATTCTGGCAATGGCAAGCATCCCCTGAGAAATTACACCTTTGTCTTCCATCCCATCAGATAATCCATTTTGTAAAAAGATCATGTGATATATCTCTATTCTGTCCTTTTTAAGTGGTATATTCAGTGTGTGGTTGTATGAACTATTAAGTTCTGGATGGTGAAACATGCAGCGGTAGTGAAATGATTGACTTTGACATAATATATACAGTTTTTTCTTTTTTTGTGCGTATATTTTTTTTGTTAGTGCATATTCATTTTTTTCTGCTGAAAAGTGATTTATCTTCCTTTTTTTTTTTTTTTTTCTGGGTTAGCCTGCTTTTCTTACTAACACTACATACAGATTTTCTTATGCATCCCTTGATGGAAGGGAGGAAGAACTCTACATCCTTGAAGATGATCTCGGGTTGTTCTCTAGGATATGTGTTGTCACAGTGTGATGCCCTTCAGCAAAAGCATACCTCTTTTTTTGTATTCCTTCCAGTTGCAGTTGGCATGCCTTGGGATCCCAGTTTCTGCACCTGACAGAAAATCAGACCAAGTCTGGCTGCTCTCCAGCAGACCTTGTTCAGTGCTAGGGCAAGTAGAGTCCAAATTACTTCAGCCAAACTGGAGCCAACAGCAAAGAAAAGACCAAATTTTATTTTCTGGCTCAATACAATGCAGTCAATTCAGTTAATTCCCTGTCAAAATAAGATGCATGTTGACACCTATGAGCATAAATCATCAGCTTTCCATAATGTCTGATAGCTCATGAAGAAATTGTATACATTTTTGATGAAGCATAATTACATTAATTATTTTTCAGAATTCAGACAGTATGACATGACTTTCTTCTCATTTCTTTCTCCTCATTACTTCTGTTGATAGCTTGCTGACTGACTGGTTAACTTTTTAGCAGCTAGCTTTGAAAAACCATGTTTGAACTGGTGCTCGATTGCCCTCCCCTTCATTTATGTCAGAGGTGAAAGCAGGAGTTTCATGCATCTCCCCCTTTGGAAGCTGCTGGGAAAAAACCACATATTTCTGCAGTGAAAAGGTTGTGTTTACCGGCTTCTGAAATGGCAATAAATCCATTTCCATATCAGTGCAAAGTGCAGCCATTAATGGGATTATCCTAGAGGAAGGCATTCACTCTCCTAGGGGTTCTGGGATGAGAGCTGGAAGGAGCAGGGGCTGCAGCTCCCTTGTGGTGGTGATTCATCTCTTGTGAGTGTTCCTCGAGACATCTCCTCGCTGACACCATCCCTTGCCTGTAGCCTTATACCAAGATTTGAAACTCTTGAGTGGTGGCCACTTTGTTGTCACCTGCATCTATCAGGCTTCAGCAGACCCTGCGCTGTGGGAGCAGCAGCAGTGCTGAGCTAGGAGCAACACCAGCGTTTAGTGAGTCAGTTTACCTAATTCTGTGGAGTAACTTCAGCTTCAGCCTGCTGGATTAAGTTCTGTTTTCTGTTAAACCAATGATATGTGGTTAAAAAAAACAGCCCACGGGGTTTTTACAGAAGGGAGAGAGATGGCCCCTTGTTGGAACACTGCAGCCACAGAAGAAGACGAGGGTGTTCTAGAGATCTTAATGAAAAGATCTTTCATATATATAATTAAACGTTATATATGCTATTACAGCTACATAGCTTATAGAAGAAGAGAATGACATTTTGTTATGTACTAATACCCCTGAGTGCAAAAATGCTGACAAGCACCTCAGCAGCAATTCAAAGAAGAGCAATGTCCTAGTGAAAACAGCAGTGAAACAGCGTGGGCAGTGGGGAGGGACACTCAGCTCCTATTTTCAGTCTGATGCCACAACACTGTTCAGTGACACTAGAAATGATCACACCTCTCTGCCTTTAGCTGTGGTTGTGCTGTGCAGCTGCTTTGCTGGGAGCAGAGCACCGTGTTCAGCTCTGACACTGCCTGTGGGGCAGGGTCCCATGCCAGCTCCCTTTCTCTGGGAGCCAGGACGGCTAGCTGTGCACCCATGGTTCCGCGGGTACACCCAAGGGTTTTGTGGCCACAAGGTACGAGAAAATTAATCTTCACTCAGGCAGTAAATTGTAACTTAGTCTTTCAATCAGGTGTTGAAAGTAGTGGCAGAAGCCCAATTCAGCATGGTCCAGGATTCCCTTAGAAGTAAAAATTTGGCTCAAGGTCTATCATCTTGCTGCCCTGACAAAATTTAACACTTAACAGTCTGTCTTGTACATACAAGCAGGTGTTGGCTGGTGTCTCTCCTTAGCAACTGGAAAAATAAATAAAAAGAGATAAGCAAGTAGTTTCTGATAAAATATGACTTGGAGCTGAAGCCCTGGTCCAGCCTCTCATGTTTTGGGAGGAAACCAGGACAAAGCAGCACATGGATGCTAATACAGCAGCAGGTAGGAGCATATACTGTTGGCTCTCCCATTCACTCCCAGAGAGAGCCTGGGAGCTTTTCCTCTTACAGTTTTGATATCTGTGGTTTGAGGTTGCAACAGACTTTCCATGTATTGTATAAAAAATGGGACTCTGAAAGGAGTAGGCTCATACTTTCAAAAATATTTTAATCTTTCTTTTTTTTGTCCTCTAGTCTACCCATTAATGAGAATTTCTAAGCTCATATTTGGTTCATGTTCTTTGTGAAGCTTGCACTCATCTGAAAAAATAGTGTGACTTTTGTGATCAAGCCAAATGAAGCGACACAGCTCAAATTTTGAACACTGATTATTAAATTCAACGAGTAACTTTGTCAACAAGAGCAAATATGCACAAACCAATGTATCCAACAGAGCAGTGCAGGAAGGCTGACACCTGAATGATTAGCATGATGCTAACAAAAATATGGAAAAAATATCCCATCAAAATCTGTTCTTTTCCCTGATTTATTTACTTGCCTCTAATAATGTTAAATATTGTTCTGATGTGAAAAATTTCATGTCTGACAGCTTAGGGGTATTACTCAGTTACATTGCTACCTCTGGATCAGGCATATGTAAGAAATAAAAAGGGGGCTCAACCATAGCAGAAGCTTTCATTGCTCGAGTAAAGAGTAAAGCAGCACTGCTGGGCAGCAGGTACAACTTCCATCAAGTTTTTCTGCACTAAGGAAACCCAGCAAGAGTCTGGATGTGTGATGGACAAGTATATACAGTGCAATTTATTATTCTTCCATTACAGTGCAACTTTAATGGATAGTGGTAAATCTGAGTGAATTTAGCCATTCGTATTCTCGATGTGCTAGCTACTGCTGATGGATTAGCCAAGACCTGTTTGCAAAAGTGACACTTCTGTGCTATTCAAATCTGTCTTCTGATATTTATATGCCAAAGAGCTAGAGCTTTTGTGAAGTGTTAATATGCTTCTATATTTATGGAGGGTTTCTCCATTGAGACTGTGAGTCTACATAGTCTTCTCCAGGCGGACAAAAGTGCCCCACACTCACAGGAGGCTCAGCTAAGACTCAGTGCCTTCCCAGAGTCCATGGTGAGAGGCAGGGAATGCCAGTGTAGGCTTGGGTTGCACTAATGTGCCTCCATGGTTTCTGATCCATTCAGAGGCTGCTCAGGGAGGTTGTGGAGTCTCCTTCTCTGGAGACATTTAAGACCCGCCTGGACGCCTTCCTGTGTGATCTCATCTAGGTGTTCCTGCTTCAGCAGGGGGATTGGACTAGATGATCTTTCAAGGTCCCTTCCAATCCCTAACATTCTGTGATTCTGTGAAATATGCACTCACCCTTGGGTGCACACAGCTGGGCATGTTGACCCTCTCTGGGTTCCTCTGCATAATGGGATGGATAGTTTCATCCTTGTTTTAACACTTTTGCAAACCTATTTGGACTACTTTGGGCATCCTCTTCACCTGCTTGCAAGATGGATGACTGGCACCAGAGCAGGTTCAGAGAAGATCTGCTAAGATGATGAAGGGAAGTGAAAATGTATCGCACAAGAAAAGATAAAAAGCGTGGTTTGCTTAGTCTGGCAGAACAGGGGTGAGAGGAGACGTGATTGCTGTCGATAAACAAACATCATGGAGAGGGCAGAGCTCTTCAGTTTAAAGCAAGTCCAGGCAGAGTTGAAAGCAGAACTTGTGCCTCCAGCTGTGTTTCAGCCCTTGTGTATCACACAACCTCCCCTTCCCTGCCACATGATCTGCAGTCACTGTTTTTCCAGCCATGCCAAGACAATAACAGGTTGGTTCCAGAAAACATGAGATGCAAGTTTAATGCAGAATCCAAACAAAGCTCTGTGATTTTTTTTTCTGGTCATTTGTATTATTTACAGTCATTGTCCACCTGAAATGTATTTGCATCTTTGTGAAATGAAAGGGTGTTATTTTTGAATCACATCATCATTCAGAAGAAAGTAATTCCAAGAGTATGTTGCAGAGATATCATCAGTCAGTAGAGATGGAGAAAGTTGAAAGGGCAAAAACCCCTTCCAGTAAGTGTATTTTTTTTTCCACCTTCTGAAGAACAAATGGGGGAAAGAAAGTTTGTCAGTCAGTTGGACAAGCCCCAGAACTTTTGGCTGCAAATTTTATCTTTTGGTGTATTTTATCACTAGAGGTTTGGTGCCACTAAGATGAGTGGGACTTTAAATGCAGCAGCTAACTCAACACAACCCATTTCCTTTGACAGGAACGAGTCCTGAGGCTCTTTCAGTGCTCAGGACTGCAGCAGGATTTTCTGCATTCCTGTCATGTTCCTGCTGGGAAGCATTTGTCCTGTGGAGTTCCAGCACCTCCAGTGCAAAGGTCCCAAACCCTCCTGGGTCTGACCAGTGGGCACCTGCTGGTCTGCATCTTTCTGAAGCAGACAGCAGCTTCTAGATGCCCGTGGGAGGGACCAGGAACTGACTGATCCTTGTGCGCTTATCCTAAATATGTGCAATCAGGTCATGTTAGGTAGGTGTGGGAAGGGTTATCACCAGGAAAGCTGCTGTGTGGGTGGAATAGAGAATGGACCATGAGCTGGTGCTGCTGAAATGTCTCAGCTGAAACTGCAACCACAGATTTTGTGTTGCTTATCTTGGTGTGTTTCTATGAAGGGAGAATAACATTCCCCGGTAAAACTATTGGGTTTGTAGGCAGGGTGCAGCACCCTACACTGACAGATGTATCCAAGGGCTTTTTCTATCAGCTCAGTTCGGATGAATTCTGCAATGCCGCGTGCCGCACTCAGATTCCTCCATAAATCCCTACTGCAGAAACACAAGGTCATTTCCAGATGACAATAAATGTGAATTATGATGGAAGAAGAATGGAATACGTTATCTTTCACTACCATTTGAAAACTTGAACTAGTCACTGAAATTAAGCCTTTTCCTAAGAATTCTGCAGCTAAGCCTTGCTTAGAAGGCTTTTAAGGGATATGTTTGTGTGCTTTAAAATTACTTCTATGGCAATAAGGGTGCCCATGAAAGACATCTTAAACGATTCCTTGCTTGATGTTGCAAGGTCTTACAACTTTTCTGATGAATCCTGAGCTTTCTTCCTGTTGTAGTTTTTCTCTTTCTCAAGGAATTATCTCTTGCCCTTTATTCTTTATATAGAAATTGGATTGATCAATGTATTGTTCTAAAAAAATTAACACACATGAGCATGTGAATGTAAATATTAAACTTGTCCTCAGATGTGGGCAATTGATGGGTATTGACTATTTAGCTCTGAACAGATATTATGGATATATTTTAGTTGTTTATAACCTTTTAAAATTCTTTCTCATCTATTGAATTTATAGTTCTTGGACTTATAAAGAGAAGGAAGCTCTTCAGCTTTTGCCTTTTCAACTATTCATACAAGCTGGGTATGTTCTTTCCACTGTCAAAGCCTGCAAAATAGATCATTGCTTTTGTGCTACATTATCTCGTTGTTGACTGAAGTTTTCACCCAATTCTGACCTTACACTCTGGTGGCTCTAACTCCGTATCTTTTTTTAACATCGCTTTTGCTGACAGCAGACACCCAATGGAAATGTTTTTCTTCATTCTGTAATTTTTCTGCTCTTGATGATGTCTATCTGTGGAGAAAATTGGACTTTTATTTCTATATTTCTGTGGGAGCTGAGGTGAAGACTAGTTTCAGGAAATCATCCTAACAATTAATTATTTTTATTCCTCCTACATGATCTCTCTTATATAACTCTATAAGGGACACATTTCAAGCCAGCACAATCAGTGTTCCCAACAGAACCACTTTTCTCCCACACCTTGACATGACCAAGGTGGGGTTGAGCCCACCAAGGGCTTCACTGGCCCCACAGGGCCCACCATCACAAACATGAAGTGGGTGGGGAAGAGGACAAGTGACTGAGAAGGAAAGCAGGTGGCACCAGAGGCAGAAGCATGGCAGCACCATCCTGTTAACCAGCAGTGGAGCTTAAATTAGCCATGAGACCACAGCAGTAGAGCCAAGATACTGTTACGAGTACTGATGTTCAATGAATTGTCTGATTTTTTTAATTTACCCTTTCCTCAAAATGTTTAAAATTACAGGACATAGCATAAACTACTTCTAATATTTCCTCTTTTTCTTTTCTAACATTTTCAAAAGATCTTTGACACTGTTTCCATGAAGCTGTGAATGCTTGACAACACAGATATTGACCTTTGTGCCTCTGCCTTGGCACTAGCATGACTTTACCAATGTGAGTTGACTTCAACAAGGGCCATCTGCAAGTACAGCCAGAAGAAAAAAAATAGAAGTGAGATATGATAAAACAAGCTGTAATAAAGATAAATATGCCCAGTGGTGATACCATCAACCACTTCAGCTTCTCAGCCTTGGTGCTTGCAAAGACTCCATCCAAAACACTTGGATTATTTGTAGCTTTGTAATTCACTGAAGTCTTTACTGCATGCAGGTTTTTAGGTGTAAAAATGTAGATTGATCAAATCCAGTGTGTTTTTCTCTCTGCAGCATTCTCAGTTCCTATCTGGCAGGACTATTTGTCATGTGCTGGCAATGTCTACCCTCATTGTTTTCAAAACTCGAATCTACAGTCAGTAGTCTCTGTTAAACATACCTCTCATGCCAAAGTTGCTTCAATGATGTCCCCTCACTTCTATTGAATTCCGCACCATGCTTCTGAAAGAGCAATGTCCATGTTTCGGCTCCTCTACCTGAATTTAGCTCACATGTCACTGTCATGTAGCCAAAGGCAGAATCTGAGCTCAGATCTCATATTTGAATTAGACACGAACCCAGATTTGATCCGTTTCATGGAAGCATACATCTTTTTAGGAAGAAAGTAACCAATTTATATTTCAGGGGGGAAAACTCTGTCAAGGGGTCAGTTGATAAGCTGTTAATGAAATTACAAGTCAGCAAACACAGCCACCAAATAAACCTTGAGAAAGTGGTGGTTTATTTTAGGAATCAGAACTAGTATATTGCTCAGAGGAAGTTGGATTAGATAATCTCATCAGATAAAACATAGGAACCTGCACCAGAGAATCAGTAGCAAGAATGAAATATTTTACCTTATTTTCAATTAATCCTGTGGATCTTGGAGAAAAACAAAAATCACATTTTAGCTCCTGTTGAGTTAGACTTCATTTCTAAAAGATCTTTCAAAGAATGACTAAAAAAGAAAAGAAAGCTGAAAATGAAACCGGCCAATTGGTTTGGATCGATTAATGCATCATGTGTCAGGATGCTGAGAGTGAACTGAAATGAAGCAATGAGAATTAACGTTGACAAACAAACATGCTAAACACGTCTATATTGCAAAGCTATTTAATTACAAAATAAAAAATCACTTAAATTGTCTTGGGTTATTAAATATCAGGAATGAATAAAACAGCTTGGTAAATGATCAGCTAGAATATGCAAGGTGGTTTTCTCATTCAAAGGCATCATTCCCCAATTTATACTGGAATCTGGAGTTGTTTCCGCCCAGATGCAAGACCCTCCACCTGCCCTTATTATATTTCATTAAATTTTTCCCTGCCCAGTATGTGCAGAAGATGTGGGAAGGAAATGCCTCTTCGTTCCCCATTCTGTCTGGGAGAGCAATATAATAATAATAGTAACAGCAATAATAATAACAACACAACGACAATGATAATAATAATAAATCAGTAGAAAGTGCACAAGCCTACAAAGAAAGAGGGAGAGAGAAGCAATAGGAATGTTTTCCTCATTGAAGCAAATTTCTTGGTGAAAATAAACTATTTATACACACCGACTGATTTTCTACAGCAGTGGAATATATAAAATAATAAAATATATTGAACAAAAATACGCCAATGCTATGTTACATATTACATGACAATTCTTGGTCTCTATAGTAATGTCAAAACATCCCCAAAGATCTAGAATATGTTATTGCCAAAATATCATGCTCTAAAGAAAGCAAACTGTTTTATCGTCCCTTGCTTAAAATGTTTTCTTGAATGCAGGAAACCTTTAGGGTCAGCTGGATTCATTTCATCTTCCTGGTCAGCCGGTTGTGCCTGTTCATTCTCTTGGTTCAGTTCATGTCTACAAAATACAGTATCAGGTAGGACACTTGACCCACACTTGAAGATCTGACCTGTGCACCTCTGTTTAGTAAAAGATAATCAATGTCTCTCCAGAGAGAAACTGATGAAGTTTCAATCAGAGGAAAAACTTCTGGTTAAACAAACACCAACGAAGAAATCCAGTGGTGACTGCATATCAAATTATTTGTTCCTTGGCAACTTGGTAAGGAAACCAAAAGCTGTTCCCTAGCCCACCTACAGAACTACACCCCTGGGACCTTGTATGGGCTGAACACTGGCAGGGATGGGGGCTGTCACCTGTGGCTAACACACTACTGGAGGGAAGGCAATGGTGTTCCTTCTCCTGACCTCTCTTCAGAGCTGCTCCCCATTGCCATACATTTAGGAGGTGCTGTTGAGCAGCAAGTGCTTCCTAAAGAGAAGCTTGCAAAGGTCCCTGGAATGGGACCTCTCCAGGCAGGTCTTTCACCCACAGAATCCAGTAAGAACCAGCTCTTTCTCAGAGTGTACCCCATAATCAAACAACCCCAAAAACCTGAAGACAGCAGGCAGCTGGGACGGACTTGCACAGTACCTTGCTCCAATCTGGTCTGCAGTTTGTAAATATAGGATTCCTTATTTATAGCAAGCTGCCTGGTCGTGATGTCTGCAGCAGCATCTCCTACCGCTTCTTGTGGGGTAGGAGATTGGCTCCCATGCTGATAGACAGCAACTTGTGTGTCATTCATAATGCATAACAAAACTAGTATTTCCTTGTGCTGCTGGTAACAGCTCTGTTAACAGATGAAGACATTTGGAAAAAATTAAATTCAGCCCTGGCAGTCAGTGTCTTTTAAATAATCTGGTCTGCTTCCATTCCTTTAAATATACTTGCATTATTCATAGATAGAACACCAATCGCATGAGTTAAGTGCTGTCGTATACTGGAATTAGATTATAATAATTCAGTTCTGGGGGCTTGTGGTTTAGTTGAGATTTGAAAGGACTCGGCAATGCTTGCCTTTGTCACCTCCCAGTAGCACCAAAATATATCTGGGCATGGAGCCACCAGAGTTAGAAAATAGCAGCTAGCACAGAATTTTGCTGTATAAACTACTATGAGTTCCTTATTAAGCTCTCTACCACAGAATATTTTAAATTATCCTCCCAACCTTTAAAATCGTCAGTGATCCAGCTCTAAACACCTAAAACATCCCCTGAAGGACGATCATTGTGCTTGACCACTTCATTCTGCATGCATTGTGGATCGCTTTTCAGCAAGTACAAAACTCTTACAGAATCGAGCACTTCCTTGGAGACTGCTCTGTGGCTGCAGAACAGATTTGTGCAAAAACTAAGTGTCATCTGAAATTCAGTATGCTCTATTCAGAAAGCAAGGTGTTCTTCAAGGTGATTTTTTTTTCTAATAAAAACGTACATCACAGCAAAAAATAGATCTATGCAGTGTATCGCAGTGTGTGTGTGTTTTTAAGGAAATAACTACAAGTGAAAAAATAGTATTGAAGGGCTCAGGTATTGGCAATTATTGCCAGTGGTATAAAAACTCAACCCAAACCAGAATGGGTGACACCCAGACTTTTCATATCTGTCCTGGTTTTCCTCCTCAGGACTCCTCCGTTGTGCAGTTGTAGAAAAGGGAATCACCCTGATGCTTCTTTTGTTTATTCTGTGAATTAGATACACTTTCACATACATGATTCACCTTTAATTTTTTTTAATCTACTCAAGCTATGGATGCTGTGGACACTCAGCATGCAGCCAGAGAAACTGGACCCAGATTAAGCAAGCTTGTGCTTCAGAAGAGACTCCTGGGTTGTTGGGGTCCTACCCAAAAAGCAGAACTTCTTTTTTCTACACAAAATGTAGCTCATGGTAATACTGGCGTATGCAGTTGTTTGGGGAAGAATAAGAAAGCATTTCTTCTATCTTACAGGCCTTCCTAGTGATAATTTTGCAACAGCTTTCGCTATTTTATTGGAACAGTGAATGTTCTGAAGCAGTTTCACAGCAATAGCTGGCACACTTCTATAACACTGTTGTAATTGTGATATACTATATAATATTTTTACAGCATTTCAAGATAAGGAACCTCTTTTTCTGAATTCATGATTGCTTTCAATGGAAAAGTGCTTCAGCTTTATTTAGTTTCTCAGCTTTTGAGAATGTTTCTCCCAGAGCTGCACTTTACTTCTGTGTTAAAAATAAAAAATGGAAAGGGAAGAGAGGCGTCTTTCAGGGCTCGCTCTGACATTAGCAGTCAAAGCAGCAGGCAGATATCTGACATTTCAGAAAGGGAGAGTTACCATGTTTTTTCAGCATAACAAGTGAGATATGAAAGGAGACCACAACTTTTAATTGCTCTGCTTTGTAAACCAGAGTTTGATGTATGCTCAGCCTGTGTCATGGTTGGAAGATTTTTTTTGTGAGTGTGGTAAGTTACAAGTGCGAGGAAAAAGCAGCAAAATTTTGTGTGAAAAGGAGCTTATGTATTTTACTGTATTACCTTTGGAGACACACTTTCACATTACCTCTTAATTAGACAAAATACAGGCATGTGATAATTGCAATTATCCTTTGTTAGCTAATATCTCACTTAACTGACTATTTTATACTCGTATTAATATTCTACTGCCTTCTTCTTATCAACCCACTTTGTTTCAAACAGGAAACATTTCATATGGTGAGAGACTAAAATAATTCCTGAGTGTGAAGATCCTTAACGATTTGGTTGCATGGCATGAAATGGAAAAAGCATAACATTTCCCTCAGAGTGATTTTCACAGAAAAATATGTTGATTTGACGAAACCTAAGTATTGGGGGCAAACACATTCTTTGCAGCCAGAGCTTTCTGTGGAGTGTGAAAACATTTTCTCCTTGGGTTGCCCAGCTCCCCTACTGCTACAGGTAAAGGCTTGTGGCCGCCCTGGTTTCCTGCAAAACCCCTGCCTACTTTTGAATAATCTGTTTATTGAAAGCAGCCCTGTTTCCTTGGAAATCATGCAGGGCATGTTACTTTTTCATTGTATTGTACTATTAGAATAAATATGGATCTTTATTCCATCTTAGAAAGACTTTTTTATTATTATTTCTGCAGCTATTGCAAATATAAGTAATGCATTAGGCTGAACTATACATGCAGAAGTGAGCTAACAAACAGTATATAATGGTCTCTGTTAGCTGGGGACATTATTCTTTACTCATGTCAGCAGTAACAGAACTGCTTGCTCGGAGCAAGCACGTCAGGGAGCTGATGACAAATCTCTGTGGATATGCCTAGCCTCAGAATTAAGTTTTCCTTCTGAGGGATATTAAAAAAGCACCAACAACTATGGCTATTTAAAAAGACTCCCAAAAGCATGGGAGACAATCAGGTTAGGAAAGTATGTAATATCTGCCAAGGTATTTCAGCATGAAAAGCTACTTTGCAAGCAACTTTAGAAATAGTTCAGGAATTTAAATAAGAAAGGCAAGCAGTTTTTATGCAAAAAATTGGCTTCAAAATTACAAATCATATAAGCACAGGGCTGGCTCAAACAAATCAATGCTCTCATGGAATGGAAGCCTAAAGCGAATCCCATAATTTGGCTGTGTTTGTTGCTTTGCTTTTGCATGTGGCACCTATCAGTGCAAGACATTGAAATCAAACGCTCCACTGCATCAACAGGGTTTTCATTCTTGGGAATGCCTCTGAACATTAAAATGGATATAACAGTGGAGAATGATGCCTAGCACATCAGCATATAAAATCTTGTTTCCATTAAAACCAGCAGTACCTTTGACATTAAAATCAGTAGTGTAAAGATTTTGCCTTCTTTCAAACTGTGACCCCAATGAGACAGATGGGGATTCTCCTTCCTCCAAGGTGAATTATGTCCCAACCACCCATTGTGCAAACTGTTTCCCCTTTTATATCAACTTCTCACTTCAGCTTAATCAGTTTTTCTCAGCAAGTCCAGTGCTGACCTTTTCCACACTTTATTTAATTTTCTTTAATTGTTTTTATTCAATTATTTATTGAAGGTTTCTCAGAGGTTGAATTCCCTGATGCTCATTTTGACGAGCATGTGTATGAGTGAATGGAAACCTCTCACTTTGTAGGACTTAGGTGCTTGGGATACCCAGGTAACTATTGGATTTATTCTGTGTGGTGATTTATGCATTAATAGGAAAAGCCACTACAGATAATTTACATGGTCCAATAATTGACTGTGTCAACTATGTAATGTGAAGGGGACCAAGGTTTTTGAATGAATAACAGTTCTTTTTTTTTCCCTTAAAAAAAAAAAAAAATTGTTGCTATAAAAGCAAAGGGTGCTGAGCAAGGGCTGAGTTTTCTTCTGTTACACCACCACTGCCTCAAGCCACCTTCAAACCCATAGCTGGATCACTCTTGTGCTGCAGTTTCCACACTGGCTTTAATGAAAAAGAAAGAAAGAGCAAGTTGGGCAGAAATTAGAGATACCCTTGTGAGAAGAGCAGGAAAAACATACAAGAGATTCAGGATGAGGTTTAGTGGATATTTTAGCTTTAAAGAGCCAAAAGAAGACAGACTTGACAATAGTTATGCATTGTTGAAAAGATCAGCCTCATAGATAAGTTATCCCAGTATCCTAAATAAGCCCCTCCATTCGTAGCTAATTTATAATTAGTTCTTTCAGAAATATCGAGTAGAAGATTACGTAAGTTATTTTAAAGTTTTGGTGGTTACTAGAATAAGGAAAATGGAAAAGCATATTAAAGACATGGAACAGGTATTCCAAAAAGAGTCTTTGGAGTTTTGGATACATCTATTTATGCTGGTTAGAGGGAACTTAAGGCAGAATAGAAAGCCTTATATCACATTTTTAAGATGTATAAAGACAGTTTGGCCTTTGGAAAGAGTAGGAGCTTCATTATTTTACAGGAAATTTGGAGGAAAAAACAGAACTTGCATGTGACTTCTCAGTAGGTCAGCAAATAAGGATTGGCTTGCTTTGAAAATCAGTCAGCTGTATTTCAGTCAATTTGTGCTCTGCAGTAATAGGTTGTGTAATGATGCTTATTTACAGGAGCGTTAGGGCATAAATCTCCAAGAGGCTATTTAGAGTAACACTGTATGAATACCATGATGAGAGCTTGGAGTAAAGCAGAGGTGGATTTTACAGCCAAATTCCTTGTACTCCGAAAAAGAAGATAAAGGCTTAGATTTTAGTCTTGGATGTATACATGTACCAAAGCCTTTCAAGAGTGCAACAGGTGAGGGTTTTTAAAAAAAAATAGATAAAGTCATCCTAATTACTGTAATTACATCGAAAAATGAGAGGTGGAGTTTTCCTGTCTTTGGCTCAAAGTCTTTAGAGAAAATGACTGCTAAAGGAGCTATCTTTATGTCCTCCCATAGACCGTGACAATGGTACAGTACAAGCCTTATTCTGCTACTATTCAAAGAAAAGCTTTCATATTTTCTGCTGCTTCTAGGCTGCTGTATCGTTCTTCCTGCACTTAGCGTGTCCTGTGAACGTCAACTGGATTCAGCACTGCGAGAACACAGCCAGGATTTCTGCCCTTACCTTTGTATCCCACAATACATTATTTTTTTCTCTTTGGTGCCAGTAGACCTTTTTTTAACGTACCTTGTTTGTTTCTTTGTGAGTAAAGACCAAACATGTTCTCCATCTTAATGGCCTTTCTTTCAAATGGGAGAACACCAAACTAAGGAAGGACAAAAGTCCACACCCAAAAGTAGAGTGGGTTGCATCCTTCTCCAGATCGAGTTTAAGAAGCCATGGGCAGGTATATTCAGCCAGTTGCCACAGACTGGATACACCAAGAATTCCTGCACTGTTATGTCAGACATCGGTCATGCACGCCCACAGGTCCATGAACACTGGGTGCTGGTTTGCAGGAGCCAGCAGAAAGCCCTCCTTGCTCTCCTCCTGCTCACCTGGGCAGGTCTCACACATTGCTGGAGCATGGACCATGCCAGGGACCATGCCTGCAGCTGACAGTGAAGGGCCACAACTGGGCTGATAGTTTGCAGACCTCAGTCTGCTGTTGGTCCAGCTCCTGGGAAGCTTCCTGATCTCTTTGAAGCTCTCCATTGGCTTTCTGTATCAACATCTCCCTCCCTCCTCCTCTTCTGAGTGGTTTCACAACTCTTTTGTCACAAGGGAATCCAGAAGAGGATCCTTTGAGCTGGGAAGTTGAAGGCAACCAACTCAAGCTAAAACTTTCCCATCTTGCTCTTGTTTGACAAGTGGGTACAGCTTGTCTCTCACAGCTCAATAAACCCCAAGGATGTTAATTGGCAGGTTTGGGGAATTAGATGGCTTTTATTTGCGCTGTGACAGGTGGCCGTTGCACAGAAATGTGAGAAGAAACCATCCAAAAGCAATTACTGGTTGCCACCAGACTGGCAAAAGGTTTCAAGGGAAGCAGGAAAATGTGGTGGCAGAGGACACAAGCCAAGCCAGGATACCCTGTCAGTAGGAGAGCAAGGAGAACAACCGGCCTGTTCCTGGAGTTAGCAGAGCTGTGTATTTTAGTGATGTTGTTTTCCTTCCTTTACCATCCTACTTGCAGTTAGTATTTATTGCGACTGTGCTATAAATAACGCTGGGGAGTGAAAGCTGTTTTCAGTCCAAGGTACGTATCCAGGAAAGCTCATCAAACTCAGATGTGTTTCTTGAGCTGAATGATCTTCCCACCAGAGGGCAAGCATGAAAAGATGACTCTCATCTTTTGAGCTCACAGCAAAATAGGCAGAGTTATAAATATATTAACCTTGATTCTGGTGTCACTGGCAATGTGTGAATCACGTATTACAGTGGTAATCTCATGTCCTGCTCTCCAAAGACAATGTCCATTGAACAGACAAACCCTGGGTTTTTCCAGGAGGTGTCTCTCAGTTCTTTCTAGAAGGAGGAAATGTCCCCACCCATAAACCTGAGATGGCTTACAAAGACAGAGAACACAGCTTCAGTCCTTTGACATATCTCCTTCTTAAAAGATCATCTTTAAACAGCCCAGTAAACCCTCTCCTGATTGCTGTACATAACAAAGCAAACAAAAAAGCCTGTTTATTGCAGCCTCTACATAAATGTATATAAGGCTGAGGTCTGAATATATTTAAAGGTCTTTTTTACTGCTGTGTTCTGGGTGGCTCCCTTTCAGTGTGTGCCTGATGCAAATGTGTGTGTGAGTCACAAACTGATATTGGAAATCAGGAGCCTTAGGGACTCTGCACATATTTGCTGGCCACAGGTTGTCTAGATTTAGGGCAATGAGTGTGGTCATTTTGGCCTCATGTCTTGAGGTTTCTTTTCCAGGACATTCCATTCACCCAAGAAGAACACAGGTTAGAGTGAACTTCTGTAGGTCTGAAAGTTTGGGGTTGCTGTATCATTTTGTTCTGCAAGAGCCACAGAGTTAGCAAGGGTCTTGCATTCACCTATGGACGCAACTCTCTTTTTCCATGGGGTTGGTCATGTCTTGACATGAATTTTAGAGAAAATCAGGTCACACACACACACACACACACACACACACACACACACGCACACACACACTCATATATAAAGAATCAGCAGCTCTCTACATTTTGCATATCCAGAACTTACTCCGGATAGGGAAACTGCTGGTGTCAGTTTGAGCCAGTGCCTGCTGACGGTGCTCACCCGTGCAGAATTTAGTTTAACGTTACTAATAGGGATTGGATATTGATAATTTTAATCCTGTTTTTTAAAAATGCCTTGGTTTTAACGTGTGTCCATTTATAAGGCATTTTTAATAAAGTCCACTCTGAAGACCTAGTTTCAAAAATCAGTGGAAAATATTGAGAGAGGGAATAATTTTTTAACTGGAATATGTTTGCAGTCCCCAGAGAACATCCAGCCCCAGAAAGGCACTGGTGGCCAGGCTGATATTTAAGGCTGTACCAGAGAAAGCTTTACCTGTGACATGGCATGGGTGCTAGGAGCAGTGAGATGGGTAAGTAGCCCATTATAACAGATCAACCATTCTCTCTATGGACCATTTCCTAAGGCTTTCCAGGCACCCAACAGAACTGTGCTTGCCCCTTCTCCTAATTTTTGACATAGATGGTTTTACAGCGTATTGCTGACCCAGTGGGGAGGACATGAAGGATGTTTTTGTGGGGTGCAGGCAGTCACCATCAGGACATGAGATGTCAGCCTCACTCCAGGAGAGACACTTGGGAACAACAGAGGTAGCAGAGGTTTCCAATGAGAGGGAGAGGAAGGAAAATGGCACCGATGCAGGAACAGGAAAGCGCCCGTGTTGGAAGTAATGACACAGGAGGGAGGAGAGCACATGGCCGAGCATCAAGAAGCAGCAAGTGATGCTCCTGCATGATTTATTCTGATTTCTTCTCTTCTTTTTACTCTTTAGCTGTCTGCTTGCTTCTTCCTGCAGAGAGGAACAGAATGTGCCATGGTGAGTGATGGAAGGAGGAAAACATCTCCTTCAGGAGTAAGTAAATTTGAAGGCAGCTCTTTCCTTTGCATTGCTAATCCTGGTGCCATATACAGTTCTTGAATATACAATCCATTTTAATAAACCTGTGGAGTACATGCAATTGCTTTTTTTAATGTGGTCAGATTTCTCACAGCATCTTCCTAATTTATTTGGCTCATTTTCCACAATCCTTCTAAATTTATTTCTTAAATAGCCATTTAAGAAGTTATTTTCCCTTTCTTACCAGCTCTTAGATAGGTGACTGTACTTATTCTGAATTTGCTGATGAATTTGCTGGAGGACTATTACAAAATGAATTTTCCAGTTAATACAAGTATTCTGTGTTGGTGACTTGTATTAGTCACCAGTCATAGCCTGAATTGACACTGCTTGAGCATACATTAACCTTCTGACTCCTCCTGATGATTTCCTGAAATTAGGATGTTACAACTATGTATCTCAGACAACCATAAAAAGCTTATGCCTTCTGAAGAAACATGAATTATGTTACAGTAATCAGCATTTTGTGGAGAAGGGTTTTTCATCCGTCAAAGTCACTTCATGAAGTTTGAAGACTAATTAGAAGTGTTTGGAGAACAAAACACTCTTGGTAAGAAAAGCTACCATTTTTGGAGTTCACTTTCATTACAGGCTGCTTTTGCACAGAAGGATAGAGAGTTCACCTTAAACCAGCTTATTCCCAAAGTCTTCCTTCTCCTAAATAAAGCATAATTACATTTTCATTTATTAGCTTCACCTGCTCTTTCTAAAGCACAATTGTCTTATAAACTCCTATTTTCTAGAGATAAATACCATGCTCCTATGAGGCTGTGCATCTTTCAGATTCAGGTGTCCTGTAGTCTGAGAAGCTGGTTTTTTTAATTATTTAAAAGTTCAACCAGAAATGGTTCTAACATTACAATTTCCCATTAGTGACATATTTGCAGTTTGCAACTAGATATTAAATAAACTATGTTTAGGCACAAATCCCTCCAGAGCAAGGCAGGCTTCTCAGCTTGTTCACCGCAGTCCCAGGTGCTCCATGTCTCATCATCGTTACCCTAATTAGCACCTTATGGTGAGCCCGTGGTAAACTTCTGCTTCTCAGAGTTTCAGTGCTGGGACCAAAGGGTGCGAGGTACAGCCTGCACACAGAATGTGTCCTACTGCAATTTGAGACCTCTCGCAGTAACCCCATGCAGCTATTTTCCAAATTACAACATAAAAGAAAGATTTAAAGCACGATGCCTTACAGTCTGTATGAAAACATCTGAGCGCTCAGTGACTGAATGTATTTTTTTTTTATTATGTGAAGTGTTTCCATAGAAGAGAAAAAGAAGCCCCTCTCCTAGAATTACTGTAATTATAGTGATATGTGCATATGTTTCTGAGTGATTTATTGTCATTACAGGGGATGTTCAGACTAGTCTCCAGACATCATATGCATGAAATAAAACAAAATGGTTTTGTAAAAAACATAAGTACATTTGCACCACCCTAATTTTATATGAATATATTTTATGGTTTATTAGTTATATTTTTATCACTATTATTTAGGATTCTTCTGTAGTGTGCACACTTTTTGTAAAATATTTTTTAGAAAATAGGGAATCTTACCAGTGCAGTTAAAAGAAATTGCTTTTATTTTTTGTATATTTTTAGATGTAATTCTCCACGATGATTTGCAGTGCCACAGAAAGTTGCAACTCCTTGTGCCATTCTTCTTCACTTTTTTCTGTATTTTTGGAAAGAAATGCTATAACTCCCACTCCTAACTCATAAGAAATACAGTTTTCTGATGCAGTCTTAGCTGTTACTTTGCTGCCACTTTGCTATGATGCAGGCTAAACCACGCTTACTAACCTCAGGGGACTTACAATGTAAGTACTTATGACAGACAAACTGTAAAAGACAAAAGGCACATGCAGAGAGAGAAATTACTTTCTTCAGGTCACAAGGCAGATGTAGTAGCAAAGCTGGACCTCGAAATCTGTAGAGCCACATCCTACAGTCCAGTGACTTGCTTGGCTGTAATATATTGTACAGTTTTCAGTGCTTTTGCTTTTGTTTTCTACTGCCATTTCATTCTGTTACCTGCTATCACATATAAACAGTCTTTAGTTTTTCTCAGCGTGCCTTGTTTTCAAGAAAAACCCAAGTGGAACATACAGATTTCTATTAAGAAATATGGATTTTCTATATAACCTTCAACACAGCATAGTATTTTCCCCATACGGCATGCAATTGCTTAGCAATAAAATAGTTTTTCTGAAATAATAAGGTGTAGTAAAGACAAATATTCATGTACCGTGACATCCTGTGTCTCAAGAGACATCATTAGTTTTTAAATTCACTGTTCAAATGGACACATGGTGTTTCATACAAGTTGCCACAACGATACCACATTAAAACCTGAACAGGTTTTAGCTGCATACAACTGAATCACAGAAGCAAACTACAGCAGCAACTGCGAGGGTGATGGGGTGTTTGAAACACTCTAGAAAACTGGAAGATGTACTGCTGAGGGATATGAATGTTGAAAACAAGTCCCTAACCTCTTCTAAATATGAGATGCTGGGCTGCATTCTTCCTTCCTTTAGCCTGTGCTGCATCCTTCAGAGATGATGGTGGGAGGTCAGAGCCTGATGGTGCTTCAGCATTTTCATCACGCTGTGTGCTGTGTTGACTCAGCTTCTGGAGGGACTCAGGATTACAAAAAGGTACCAGCTGGGCAGGGGCCACAGTGCAGGTGAGGAGAGCTGGAGGGCAGCAGCCCCTCAAGCACTGCTTCACTAGGCTGCCTTACAAAGGCGATGTTAGGACCAAGTTCAGGAGTGCGTTAGAAGCTGAGGACCCAACCAAGAAAGTTCTTTGCCAACTGGTTGCCCAGAGAAGTTGTGGATGCCCCCTCCCTGGAAGTGTTCAAGGCCAGGCTGGATGAGGCTTTGAGCAACCTGGTCTAGTGGAAGGTGTCCCTGCTGATGGCAGGGGGGTTGGAACTGGATGATCTTTAAGGTCCTTTCCAACCTATGCCATTCTGTGATTCTACGGTTTGCATCCTGGCCACTCTACCAGTCCTCCTGCACTGCCCATGTGCTCAAAAATGTTGCAGATTTAGTCACACTTCTGCAAAAAAACCCCAAGAAAATCTCAATTTAATAAGCTTTTTATAACAAATGACAGTTTTGTGGCAATTTCATTCAGTGCTGTTCAGGATATAATTGGCACGTATTTCCGTAGGCAAAAGGGGAAAAAACCAGAATGCAAATGACAGCTCTCACTGAGCACGGGGATCGTGTTTTCCCTATGTTGTAGTGTAGCAAAATGAAGCCCTGATCGTGCTTTAAGCCGAGAGCACAAGTCCCTTGCACAAATATCGCAAATTCTACAAGGGACTAAACTCATCTCTAGTGTCACTCAGTGTAGCTAGGAAGCTCTCTTGAGATGAACTCAGCTACATAACTGGTACCAAAATCTTTATAAAGTGATAATCTGAAAAATAAGTATACACACATGAAGTTCGTGATCATCCTACCCTAATGATTTCCTGGCTGTGTTTGCTCTGCTTACAAGAGAATGGGGAAATTTTAAATGATAACAGCCTGGGGTCAATCTAGCTTCCTTTTGTCTCTAAATTTTGCATTTTTTTTTTTTTGCTGAGACCACTTGTAGCAAAATAAAATTAATTAGTCAGTGCAGACCTCGATTTTATCATGCAAAAAGCAGCACAATCGACAATATTTAATCATCTAACTTCCAAGCCAGACCTGGAATGAGTTCTGCAGAAACTCCTTCTTGCCATTAAAACAGGGGAGAGCTGGTGTGTACAGTCCTACCAGAAAGAGCCTGTAAAAGATTCCCAATTCTAATGTACAGCGGGGTTTTAAAATATTAAATACAAAATTAATTTGACAGTAAAGAGAGGAGCTGGTTGACCCGAGAGTGCTGCCCAGGCTGGCGAGGTTTCCTGAAGAGACATGCAGAATCTTAATGGGGAAGCAGCTCCTTTCAATGTTACACCGTTTGGCCTGTAAGTCACTGATCTGCAACACTTACTTTAGTCATTTATTCTGGGTGACATGGGCCTTTCAAGATAATCCCCCCTATTTGAGGTTTAATATTTTATCCATTTCAAATGGGATCAGGTTAAGACTCTGTACATGAGATCTCAGCTTAGAATGTAATTCAAAATGTTGAAAATCACTTAAGCCTGTATTTCTTACCTATAGATTTACAGAAAGTTTCCTATTGGGTCTGAACCTCCTTTTTTTTTTATTCTAATGTGAAGCAAATACAGTTTAATTAAAAAAAAAAAAAAAAAAAAAGAAAATTTGCACAGAATGGCAAATTTGCCTTTTCCCAAATGGCACTGGTTTGAAATTAAGTCAGTCTGGGTATATAATAGTAAAATATATTTTCCTAGTGTTCATTTATACATATATTTATGTGAATATATGGGTACACAAACAAACATATACATAGTAAAATCCTGAAAGTGCCTTGTGGACAATCAAAATGTGTAATTTGAGAAGGCAAACTGTTAATTAGAATTATAGCAGAAAAATATAAAACATTGGTTAACTTGTCTACAGTTCTTCAAATGAGATAGATGGCATGGCATGTGTGACTCTGGGTAGCTGATAAAAAATCATTTAACTGCAGACAATATGCTAATTTTCAGCTTCCCCACACTACCAGTATCCTTACCTGTCTTTCCTACAAGCCCACTGCAAATCAAAGCAAGTGCACGTGTGACATGTGCCCCGATCAGCGAGGTCCAAAGTGCTTCATCTCCACCTGCCACTTGACATCTGTATATTTGCTCTGTCAAACGTCCCCTCTCAGCACACTCTTGCTGACCATGCTGTGCCGTCCCCCACTGTGTATCAGGGACTGATCCCCATGAGCTGCACAGGCATTACTTTCCCTTCATGGGAAAAAACCACACAGGTTGTCCTTTGAGGGCAGGGATGGATGTAGATGTAAATAGCTGCAAAGGGCTCAAGCTTTTTCTCCCCTGAGCACATCCTGACTCCCCAGCTGAGATCTGACCCTGGTGCCAGAAGCTGCCCGATGGCTTTTTTGCTCTTTATTGTCTACAGTGGAATAAGTAAATGGTCCCTCATGCTGGCCATTTGCTTTCACATCTCTCCACATTTTCCACAAACTTCCCCTGCCCACGCTTCCTGTGTGCTCCATGACTCACACGCCTCCCTTGTTAAAGATCTGGAGGATCTGAGCAGCATGATGCTGTCTTTCTTTTGACTTAACAAAAAATCTATGCTGTGCAGGAAGTAATGGAGAATTACAACAAAAACATCAGAAAGTGAATGCAAATCACATTTCCAAACTGTGCTTATGCTAAAAAATACCCTAGTATCCAGTTTGAAAATGAAACCATCTATTAGCTTTGGCTGTACAAAATAGGAGACATCTTAGAAAGTACTGGTTTCAATGTTTTTGCTATCCAATTTGAAAGAAAAAAAACCCTCTCTATTTGTATCTACATTTTAAAATATTCCCACTCTGGAACTTCTGTTATGCTGCGCTTCATACCCATGGGGGATATTTAGGGCTGTTATGGAAGCATTATTGAAAACGAAAACATAACTTTGATGGTAACAATCAAGATACCTCAGCCTTCAAAATGTACACGTGTTACTGAAAATTGCTAACTCAGTGCCACTTGTTCGCTAACTCAGCACATGGGGAGTTAGTTGTACCTATTACCAGAACAATAACTCTATGTGGAGACGTGCCTACCGCAAATCACTGGAGGGCATGAGGAAAATGAGGAAGGATGTTAGGACTGATTGAAATGAACCGCCACACTGCAGTTTTATTCCCCAGCCCAAGGCAGGATGGAGAAACTGACTTATAAAAATTTATGCAATGCAAAGAAGAGCAATTTATCCTTGTGTATTGATGGCAACTGAATCTGTGCTTTTCCAACAACTAGCATTAATGAGTCAGGAGAGTGTCAGTCACTGTGACCCAAACATGTAGTTTTTGGAGGGTAAAGCCAGCAACTTGGGTTCCTCCCAAAAAGGAACAGAAGCCGAGAGAACTTGCTTGGGCACAGCACTGGCTGCCACGTCCTGGGCTGGTCCTGGTGTGAATGGCTCTGGGGCCAAGTCCTTGCTGTGCACAGCACATTGCAGTCGAATCCTACACTGGACCCCGGACCTGACTGTAGGTCACCTTGCTGGGACGGTGGGGGGACCTGCTGCCAGCAGCAGCCTTGCACTGCCTGGGTGCTGCAGGATGGTGCTCAGGGGGTGAGGGCACTGCCCTGTGCTCGGGTCTTCTCAGCTCCCTGCTGACTCCCCAGCCCCACTTCCCAACACCTTTATATGATTCACATCCAGAACTTCAGCTTCCGCATCCTAACAAAGGAGGCCTGCAAAGAAGTTTAGCAGTTGGGTCTTTAGTTTTGTTTGTTTGTTGTTTTGTTTTTTAATTGAAGAGTCAAAATCAATGAGATTTGAACTGAAGGTGCTCTTCAACCTACTTATGACCAGTGCCCCAGAATCATTAGTGGATAACACCTTGAAGATTAAATGTCAGCTTTTGTACTGACAGATGAATTGGTACTTACTCCATCCTGGTGCCAAGTAGTAGTGGGGGTATAGAGAAGACAGAGTCAGACTCTCCTTGGAGAAGAATGTCAATGTAAGGACAGGAGGCAATGGACACAAACTGCAATGAAGACATTCCCACTGTAAATAAGAAACCTCCTGATGAAGAAGCGCAGCGCTGGATGCCCAGGATCTCCTTCCTGACTATTTTCAAAATGCAGATGGATGGTGCTGAGCAACCTGGCCTAACCTGGCAGGTAGCCCTGCCTGGAGCAGAGAGCAGGAGATGCAACCTCCAAGGCCACAACCAGTCTGATGGACCCTCAGGACACCCAGGAGAGGATGTGTTTCTTCACCCCTCGCTGAGTTCATCCTATGAGTGAAAGGTGCTCACCTCTTACAGGCTCAAGATTGCAGTAGTCTTGACACGGAAAAATAATATAGCCTTTTTTATAAAACTCACAAATCGGGCAGTGATGGTGTGCATGTTTCTCATCTGATACCTCAGCACCTTTTCATCATTCCTCCCTCCCCAGATGGTGTGTCAGGAGCTAACGCTGCCTTCATCCAGGCAGCAGGGTGCTGGGGTTAGTGATTTAAAGCTGTAGCTGTTCCTTTCTGCTGCTGTTGATCTGCTCATGCCTTAGATGCACGGTTTCTAGCCATACTTGCTGCCTGCAACAGCTTTTAGTGCTCTTCTGGGGATGGTGCTGGGTGGGATAATGGGTAACAAGCTCAGCCTCCCAACACAATTTTCCATATTCCTGAAGTTCAGTGGAGATTTTTTTCTATATATATTCCTCTTTCCCCACTCAAGTCCTTCTTCCTCTCATCCAGCAGGTTTCTAATCACCTTGGCATCATCAAGGCTTGTGTGTCCATCATTTCCAAAAGCATCAAAGAACAGACATGAGCACTGCAGCAGTCCTGTCCTGGGAGGAATGCAGAGATAACACGTACGATCATCTGAGCTCACCACACTGGGATTTAACCACCATCCCTCCCTGTTTTCTGGTATCGTGTCAGCTCAGGATGAAAGAAGAAGTTAAAGCTGTAACAGGCAGTGCCTTTGGTGTGAATGTCTAACCTTAATTAAAATCTCTATCAAATCACAGACCTGCCTGTGCTCAGATTATTACAGTATTATCCATTCCCTATGCTTCTCCTACAGCTCCTCATGGTATTTCAGTTTTCCCATTAAATCCAGACCAAATAGCCCCATTTTTTCACATAAATTTTAACAGGTTAGAGTTCTGTTAGTTTCACCACAGGCAACTCATTTGACATGTCTCTCTTACTTTCCAATTATAAAATCCAATTTACTCTAGTACCTTAGAGCTTGTTACTAATTGCATTTTAATGCAAAGAAACTAAATGAAGCTTAAAGGATGTGTATATTTTCACTCCTCAGGAACAGACCGTATCATGGTTTGCCTGGTTTGGTTAGTACTAAATACAGGCCAGATTTTCTACTGCTCTGCCCCTTCTATGGCAATATCAAAAGTCAATTACTTTGATTTTAAAGATGTGCTGAAGGTCACAAATGTAGCATGTTTTCCCACAGTTCTCTATGGCAAGGTGTATTATAGAGGCAGAAAAATCCTTCTTGTGCACCAATTTGTATTCTCCAAAGAGTACTGCTAGCAACACTGTGTAGACCTTTGTTCCATCCTTTAATCAGGATGGGACAGTTGGTTTTTTTAACCCTCTAGACAGTTACTTCACAACATGGTACTGTCCTTAACGTGCATGTTAACCTTGTGTGCAGGACGGGTGGCATCAGGCTGTGTTCATCCTTGCTCATCTGGACACACTGTCTCCTGCTCCTTGTAGGTTTTACTTGGGGTCACTGGACACCGTGAAACACCAGACTGCAAAGAATTGGTTAGATTATGAAGTCAAATCCCATGTATATGCCTTTTTCTGTTTGATTCAAACTATAAAGTCAGGGTCAACATTTTGTTTGTTAGCGAGATCTCCTAAAGGTTTGTACTCCAGTTCAGTTCATTGTCTAGCAAAGAGAATAACTTGTCAAATTAAATAGTGCTATTAAAGTGCTGAAAGTCATTGCAAAACAGAAAATTTATGCTCATGATTTCTTGCCTGTTTGCAAAAGTTATATTGCATTTTAAAAAAACCACCTGTCACATCTATGCAAAATCCAGAAATTCTGAATAAAAACTGGATGTTTGCTGGTCTCCCCTGCTGGGGATTCTGGGGAAAGTCCTGTACGTGCTAATTGTCTGGAAATACTGAGAATTTACAGCTGTTTCTGGGGTTAATGGCCATGGCAGTTCCCCAGCACCTGTTGCTGATTTTCCCTGAATTCACTTTAAAAAAATGTTTTTACATTCTTTCATTACCAGATGCTCTAGAGACTACAAATACCACCTTGAAGGGACAATCTACTAAGCTGGTTTTCTTCTACAAATGGGAAGAAACAGAGGAAGAAGTTACTACTGCCCTTGCACTGTTGCAGCAGTAGGCCTACGCACTACGTGCAGAGTTTCTATTAATTAATTTCCCGGCACTTTTGCAGAAGAACGTGTTAACTCATTAACTCGGGAGGTGACTCAGCCCAGTCCAAGGTGGTTACAGCACAAACCTACAGTTTGTGTCTGGAACTGCTAGGAGTTTTTGCTTCAAAGTGTCTATTCCACCCTCCACCACTCTTTTCTGAAGTCTTTTTGACCTTTGGATATGCTATAATGCAGTGGATTGCAGCTAATTAATTATAAATGATCTAGTTACTGAATTATAAATGAACTAGTACACAGATCAGAGGAAGCTTAACTGTGCAAAGTGATAGCTTAGAGCTTCATACAGCTTCACCTGGACTGCTGCCACCACCTTGGCTAACTCTTGCTTGCAATTAGCTCAGGGCTGTGCACACTTCACTGCAATCTCTAGTAGAAATGACTTATTTTTAGACAAGGGAGAAAGCCGACAAGACAGAACAAAGTCTCTATAAAAGCTTACTAAAGAGCATATGTTGTATGTGCTGAATGGCTCCAGTGCTGGATATGAAAGTTGAGGTTTTAGTTAGTGCTCAGCGCTGATCTAATGCCATCAAATTGACAACTGGCTCAAAGGACAAAATTTTGTTCAGTGTTGAAAATCTCACAAAAATAGGCGGAGTCTTTAGAAATCTGAAGGGGCAGCACAGGGAGTTGAAAGGCTTGGATGCCATGAGAAAAGTAGCATTGCAGGTCTAACACATCCTGAGACTGAGTTCAGAATAAAACTGTGAGGAAAAAAAAAAGCTGCAGGAAAAATTTATATCAGTGCTGAGCGTTTCCCTGTGAAAGATCTTTGCTTGGAAAAAAAACCCGGTGATAATTATCATATTATCATTTTTCCCATATTCATATAAATGCTAAGTAGAATTCCCTTGGAGTACATTATTCAGATTAGCACTTCTCACTGCAAGGGGACACAATGTTAATTCAGTCTCTGTTCAGTCTTTATAATAAATTGCTAAGCCACCATCAGACAAAAACAGCTTTGTTTTGGAAAATGACAGTTTTTAGAGCAGTTGTCTCACAAAACTTTAATGCCTGTTTTTTAAATTGCTCTGTATTTAAATGCCACTTATTATGAAGGCAATTTTACTGCTTAAATATTTCTTGTGAATCAGAAATATTTGCTTTCATTTTATTCAGGACTAGTGGATGTGCTTAGTGTAGCATAATGAAGAAAAGTGTCATGCCTACATGAAGTCATGTATCTTCTTCCACTTAGGAGCCTTCGTGATTCTTGAAAAGGCACAATAGTTTCCAGAGAGTCTTCTTTTCTGGGGATAAATAATGCAAAATTGCTATTAGAACTAACCAAACACTATTAAAATTAATTTGGTTAAATTTCTTTAGTCTCATTCCTATGATTGTAACTTTTCTGGTGCTTTCATACATGGAGCTTTGTTTCCCCTGCTATTTAAGGCACGGTTGATTGTAAGAATCATGTTCTCACATAACTGGGGTGTTTGGCATGATTGCCATCATTTGCCTCTCTCCACTCACTGGTGACTTGTGCCCAAATTTGGTCAGAAGCGTCACAGGGTGGCTGCCCCCACAGTGGGCAGACACCCACCAGTCCATGGTTCAATGATTCTGCCAGAGATTTTCGCTGGGTGGGGAAAGAGGGGTGTCATGGTTTAACCCTGCTGGCAATTAAGCCCCACAGAGCTGCTCGCTCACTTCCCCCCAGTGGGATGGCTAAAAGTGAGAAAATTCATGGGTTGAGATAAAAACAATTTAACAATTGAAATAAAATAAAAATTAAAATAATAATGACAATAATAACAGTAATAATGGAATATACAAATGAATGATACACAGTGCAATCGCTCACCACTTGCTGACTGAAGCCCAGCCTGTTCCTGGCTTGCGATCCCAGAGAAAAGAAAATCCCGAAACTCCAATCCTGGAAGAGTGAGAGAGAAAGCTTTCTGGCCAACACTCATTTATATACTGAACATATTGTTATATGATATGGAATATCCCACTGGCATATCCAAATGCCAGTTTGGATCTGTTTATCCTACTATGCTTCCCCCAGTTTCTTTTGCTCCTGCAGACTAGCAAAACAGGAGAAGTTGGAAAGTCCCCGATTTCTTAGCAACTACTGAAAACATCAGTATATTATCAACATTCTTCTCATACCAAAGCCCATACTAAATCCAAAACACAGAGCTAGTCTAGCTACTGAGAAGAAAATTATCTCTGTCCCAGACAAAACTAGGACAAGGAGAAGTAGGATGCTAACACTGGGAATATCATGCGCTGGCTGGCCAGGCCAGATGCATGGTGAAAGGAACAGTTTTGATGACAGTTTGAGGTACTTGATCCCAGTGGGGACGTTTAATCACTTAAAAATACATTCAAGGAGATGTAACCTACATTTACTTTAGCTTTTGTTTGCCAGCAACTCGATAATTTGAATGGCTCTTTTTGCAATTAGGACTTGCCCTGCCTCTCAGGTGCTCATACCCAGATGTCTGAATTAAAGGGATCAGTTAATTCGTAGGTTATGGGCGAGATGTTTTGTAATGTGGCCATTTTCCCAGCTGTCATATCCTTTTATTTCAACTCTTCATTTGAACATTTATGATCAGGTGCAACAGCTCTGACCCTAGAAATCAGTGCTCCCCTGCTAAACAGGATGAAGGCAGGTCTGTTACTCTGCAAACATCCTGAGAAATCTGGTAAAGCCTAATGTATCTGCATGGAGGAACTGGCTTCTTCATATGTCTCCACATCAGTCTCTGATTCTCTACGCTTTACTACTTAGAATTTTAATTACAATTTTTCATTAGAACTTTTGGTTTTGGTGCTTTTGCAGTGCATTTCTTCATGAAGTGTTCCCCAAACACTGAGAATGACAAACAATTTAATAGATGTTAATAGATGGCATGAACATGTTATGGGCATGACCAGTGTATGGTATTTTATTTTAAGCACACTAGAAGGTATTACAGATGACCACAAACCACAATTAGAAGTCACTTGCTTTATGCTTTTACACTATGTAGTAATTGACTACCATTTATTAAAATATTTATTTAATATCCTTACCCTTGCAAGCTGTTGTAAATGGGCTTATAATATTAAGTAACCGAAATGTAAAATTAAAGTGATTTGAGTACACTTGTTTCTGTTACATTTTGTTATCTTCTGATCATACTTTACTTCTGTCAAGATCACTTTAAGTTCTCACTCTAGTTTTACTTAGTTGCAGTTCTTTCCACCTTGATGTCACCTGAAAACTCAACCAGCTAATGTTTTTTCTATCAGGCACACTACTAGTGAAAATATTAAATAATGCCAGGCACTATGCAATCAAAATAACTGCAATTATAGATACTAAATTAAATGCTTTCAGTAAAATATTGATAATTGAAGGCAGCACTTTTCTGGGTGTTCTATCAGTTAATCTGTAATTTAGGATACTGTTATCAGAATTTTTCCGCCATGGTGGATGAAGTGATCTGTCAGTGTAAAATTCTCGCCATGCTCAGTGTGCAAGGAGCAGATGAAGTGCTTGTGCAAAGGGCTGAGAGGTGAGACTCACTTTTAGCCCTATCATGCCCAGCGCATGTGGGCATGACTGTGGCTCCATCACCTGCACCAGGGAGCAATGTCATCAGGGACACTCCCAACAGAGCAGTTTGGGGAAGGAGCTGAGAGTGGTAAATCAATGCAATCTCACCTGTATCCTCAGATCTAGATGACTTCCACAGCTGCTGTGCAGCAACATCAGCTGCCACATTGCCCTGCAGGAAAGAGCAGATAAGGTAGTAGCTCAGAGCAGTGTTGATGTCCACCTGGACAGCTTATCAGGTCCCAAGGAAGACAAACCAGAGGAGAAGGGCACAATCACAATCGAAAAGGGAAAACTGCTAACAAATACAGTTCATTCCCCTGCCCCCTTGGATGTAACCTGCACTGAAGTTTGGCCAAAGAAGGAATTGTGGGTTATGAATGATTTGGAATAAATTCTGATTAATTTATAGCTTATTTTTAGGAAGTGTATTTTCACAAGTATGTACACATATCTATGGTATACATATAGAATTTTTTTTCCTCCTCTTTTTTAATGGTTTCCAATTCTCCTACATTGAACTAAAATTCTTGTCTCGGGTTTGTTCTGTACCATTCACATGATGAATTATGCCATTTTCAGAGTGCAATTCAAGAAATACAAACTGATCAGCAAAGCAGGAACACAATTTTTTATCTGCAAACATCTGCTGTTGGAATTTAAACAAAAATCCTTTGGATTCCACTGTGCTGAGAAACTTAATATCCTGTCGCACTTTTTCTTATATTTAAAAATTAATTACTTGTATTTGCAGTCAGCCTTACACCAGAACATTCTTGCTTGCAATTAATTCCTTGTAGCCTCTCTCAGTGATGGTCCTTGTCCTTGTTTCTGATGATGATCCAGTTCTCAGACTCCACTGAGACTTAAAGTAATTGAAAATGAGGAGGTTCTTTCATTTTTTATAAACTTATTTATTCACTCCTACTAAGCATTTATTCCAGTTGGTATCTCCTGTTCTCTGATATATATATATATATATGCATTTATATATATAAAAATACAAATCCATCTATCTATATATACAGGCATATATATATATATATGCTGTTAATTAAACGTGGCAATACAGGATGACCTTAACAGCAAGCTGTTTGATTACTGGGATTCATTCCATTAGATTGAAATGAATCCAGACCGAGGAAAAAGGTACATACTTCGCTTTGGATAGCACTATTTTGGCAGCCTCTTTGGAAAGTCTGTTTGTTGTCCTCGCCAATGCTGGCTTCAAAATAACAGAAGAAAAGGACATATCAAGAAGGCAAGAAAATAAAAGTCATTTGGTCAAATTGTAAAGACATCTAGTGTTGGGGCAAAGTAAATGATACATCTTGCCTTGACTGAAGCCTAGTCATGCTGTGTAAATTACCATTTCCCTACTCCCTTAATTTATTTCCAATTTTAGCCCACTGAGCTACGTTTCCCACTGTCTTTTCTGGCGTGGCAGACTCAAACACTGTTGTTCAAACTCAGGGGTGTCCTGCTTTGCCCTTACTGCAATAACTGCAAGATGCAAAGCTACTGACTCAAATTGTTTTTTTAAACATGCTTTATACCAGTGGGTAACTGCACTCGGGAAGATATGCCAGCATGTGCCTAATTTAAATAATGCAAGTAATTCATATAGATATAGTAAACATTTAACTTCCTTCATTAATAGGTTCCTTAGTAAAGAGGCAGTTAGAGGGTTTGTAGCAAAGCAAGAACCAGAGCCTTGTACCTCATGATCAGTAACACTGAGGGAGAAGCAAAGATTCCTTTATACAGCATGAGAAAAAGCTGTGTTTTACTTCAGGTTTTAAGTGATAATTAGCAGACAATAATTTTATAAAGAAAATACGCTACCTAGAGTCAAAATCACATGCTGAATTGTAAGGTCATAAAGACATTATGTTTAAAAGCCCCTGACCAAATAACAGCAGCATGAATAAAGAGAAAACACGTGTCTGCATCTTTTTTAACCAGGTCAAAGCAAACTGTGTAATTAAAAAAATAAAATAAAATAAAATAAAATAAAATAAAATAAAATAAGCTTCCCAGGATCAAGCTCCAGGCTGTCTACATTTCCTCAAATTATGACTCAGATTGCCAGATGCAATCTGGTGTAATGCCAGTGTGACCAGTGGTGTCACAAATGGGGTCTCGTAGGCAAGGTCAGCCAGTTAGAAACTCTCTGAAGAATATCCTTCCCACAGAGAATAACAACCCAACAAAATGTTCTGCAGAAATAGGAGGATACCAGCAGAATTTCAGGGCAAAGTGTACCATGCCTCTGTTTTTTACCAACTTGACTTCTCCTTCAGAAACCTGTGAGGTGGATTGCACCAGGAGACCAGAAGTCCTAAGGACTAAGTCTCCTCAGCATTGTGAACTCCCTCTAATAAGGTCACCAGCTCTAGAGCAGTCCTGGTGCTCAGGAGACAGGGCCCCCCACATTGCCAGCTGCTCACCCACCAGGCTTTTCAGGCTCTCAGGCTCATCAAGGCTGCAGGCTTCTCCCAACAGCCTCTCCGGTCCACACGTAAGTTTGATGTCTCATCATCACCCACACGTTTCTTGTTTTACTCAGCAATTATCTGCACTTGGAGGAGCTCCTTCATTGCCAAATTAATTAATTCTATTTTGGCAGGAAATTCTAGAAGCTCATTCTGATTTTCTTTGTGAAAATCTCATTTTTCAGCTTTCTCTCTCATCCTGTAGGTTTCTTTACAGTGTGTTTGGTCTGAAAGTAAGCTGGAGCTCCTTATGCCACTCAATTGAAGTCACTTGCAACCCATGGTTTGCCTTCACTTGCCTGAGATGCTTCCAGTTACATTGATGCCATACCAGCAGACATGAACTGGGACTGATGAGATATCCCACATGTCTTTGCCCTGTGCACTATGATCCCTTCTAACCCTTGTGCTTCACTAAGTGGCCTGTGGGGCACAGTCCTTGCTTCTGGGCTGTGGACGGAGCACTGCAGGGCAGGGGATGAGAGGTCAGGCAGACATGGGTTGGGCTGCCAGCCTTGTTGAGACGATTTTGAGGGACTGGGGACCAAGCCAGTGACACTTGTCACCCCCATAGCAACTGGAGGGACAGAGTTCAAGGGAGTTTTACCCTGTCTTTCTGTCTAGCTAGTTAGCCAAAACACATTAAACATAGACATGTACACTAACTTTGCCAATATTTTTTTAGGGTGTGCTGAGGAAGGATGAGTACCAAGCCAACAAACATGTGAATATAAAAGTATAGAGTGTAATTAGCAAAAAATTTGGGAAAAGCACTGTGTTTATCCTTTTTTTCCTGCTTCCAAGACCAGAATTTTAAAGGACTAATTTGTCTCATAGATTTGTAAAGTAATAGGATATGCTGGAAAATTACTTTCAAAAGGTTAATCTTTAAAGAACTATTTTTGGTTCTTTGAACACTCGTGGGAACATAAAATAGGAAAAGTTATTCACATCACCACCATTTTCTAACTCACCATTTCCTTGGCAATCTTTTAAAGTTTGTCTCTAGTTCATAAAGTGATTTGAAACATCTCTGTTATCTTCATGAAGATGTTTGTAGCTTTCTGAAACTATCTGACCACAAGCTCTTTAAAAATAAGTAGAAACATTTTTCTAAAGTTAAATCACCTTGACTTGCACTGAAATGCCTAAAAAATTACTGCAGCCTATCCTGGTAAGCAATTACGTTCCAATCTGCATTGCTGCCTAGGTTTCAGCATCTCATGAACACCTGAGGGAGAGAAATAGAGAGACGTTCTCAATTACTGATTTAAGAATCATGGTTATTCACATTTTGGAAGACCCTGGATCTCTAAAAGGCAGTTGATACCAGCAATGCATTTCTAAACTTAGTTGTGTGCCCTCTGATGCTCAAAAATTTAAGTAAAATCTTAGCATCCTCTCCCTTCAAATGCTACTTTTTGAAATGAGTTTTCTGAAGGATGTGATTTATATAATCGTTTGCTGCCTAGCCTGGCCCTGCAAGAATAATTCTTTCTTGGGGAGCAGAGGCTTCGCTATCAATGGATTTGGAACAGCATGGGTAATTTTTTTTTTTCTCCATTCTAGCACTATAACAAGAAGATTGAAAATCCCAATTGAACATTTCTTTAAATACAGCCATTTTCAGGGAACTTTTGGGCTTCACTTTTGTTTTGCCTGAGTGATAAAACACTGGCACATGCGCAAAACGTAAATTTAAAAGTTTGGCTAGTACGTGTTCTGAATAGTGATGATCAGAAATTTCTTTTGCAAAGTATATACAAATGCAGAATATATACTAAAAAAAAAGAAGAAAATGTATATGACACTTTCTTGATACATTAGAAGAGTTATTTTTGTTGAATAAACACAGTCCTTTCCAGAGGAAAACAAATATATCTCTAACTGTCTTCTGACATGGACTGCAAATAAACTCCCTTGTTACTGTCAGCTGCCATATATCCTCTCCTTCTTTATGTAGATTCCAACCCTCCCCCGCCCCGGCCTCCAGGCATAAGAAATAGCACTTTAGGGACACTCAGTTTTAAAACCTTAAATTCTAATTTATGATGGGTTGTACAACCCTGATGCTGGAACAGCTACAAAGAAGTTTGCAGACAGACCTAGTAGTTCCTTGGCTGAAGGTAAATAAATAATTAGTAATGGCTGGCATGAAAGGCCAGAGTCCAGCAGTTCCGCTAATTGCTTCAGAGAGGTGCTTTATCAGTAGCAGTCTTGAAAGCAGAAGTTGAAACCCTAAGAGGGGATGGACAAGCCAAGCAGGAAACACCTAATTTCCCGTGGTGCTGCAAGGGTTTTCTAATGCCTGTGCTCTTAGTCCTTCTGACTGGCAATGTGATGCACAGAGCATGCTGCTGTGCTGCCCTTAACAGACCCTCAGATGGAGTATAAGCATCAGATGGAGTGTGACTCACCTTGTGAATGATGTCGTTTGGAGAGAGCTCCTCTGCAGCCCTTAGCTGTCTGGTGAACGGCATGGTCCACGTCTCATACTGAGTCAATTAAGTGAGGAAGCAGCCTGAGAGAAAATAATGTTTTTAAGTCATCTGAAAAGATGGTGAAATGGTGGTAATAAAAAATAGGAAGCACAGGCTCCTGACTCAGCAATGCAGAGGAACCATTTCCACATGCACAGCATGGCATTAGGAACATGGGAATGGAGTTGCAGGAGGCCAGAGGTGTAAGGAGTTCATCCTTGCAGCTGATGGAGAAATTTCTCTCTGATGTAAACTGGCAAAGGGTAAGATGCAGACCACAGGTCTGTGGGTGAGTACAAAATAAGCAGCTGGAGGAGATTCTTGCAGGACAAAAGCATCTGTAGAATAGTGATGAAGCAGTTTGTATTATAGCTCTGCTCAAATGTCCCTCTCCATGCTGTGCTTTCCTCTCTCAGTCAGTGTACCAGCAAGTTCATGGTCCCATACCAGCAAGTGTTGGCTATGGAGAATGAGAAGGTCAGACTTGTAGTATATTTTTTAGGGGAACATGGACCTGCACCTGGGCTTGATCTTAGCAGGATAAGACAGCTCAATAAGGCTTTTCCTAACTTTAATACATGCTGGAAAATACAGTTGACCTTGAGAATGCCACTGAATAGTCTCACTACATCTTGAAGCTAACTTTCTGCAACATTTAAATATGGAAAAGCCGAGACTGAGACAGCTTCATTGCAAGGCTGGCTATATTTAATCCTAAAGCCTCAGGAAAATGTCAAAGATGGCATTGCAGTAGGAAATCCTATTTTTCTCAAGAGCTGTATGTGGCCTAAGCAGACACATTGTTTTCTTCTGGAACACCAGATGCTGTGAAAAATGTAATTTTAGAAGGTAGACTTTGCAGTCTGATAATACAGCAGTTATATAGATTCAAAAGCCTGTAAAATGGATCATTACTTGCACAAAAATCCACACCATCTTCTTGGCTTAATATAGTAGTGAAAGAAATATTTTCAAGATTTTACCAGAGAAACAGATTTGAGATCATGACAAAGAATGAGCATGTAGTGTAATTTATAGCTTGCCTGAATTAGACTTCTCATGTTTGATCTGCAGTTAAAACTAGATATAGTAGGCTTAAGTTGGCTTCCTCAGCTAATGAAAAACTTGTATCAGGATAGTGGCTGTTCACTTAGCCTGGCTGTGTTCTGCGATCCGGTCTCTGCAGCTGTTTCCTGATCTTGTTGATGTGTTTAAAGAACACACATTTGGTACTCCATGCTTCTGGAGGTGGCGTATCTTCACACTTCCTGCGAAGATGTAGCACTAAACTTTACAGAGTAGTAGAAACAAAAGCCCATAACATAATCAAAATTCTTTGGGGAGAGGGACCCTATTTCAAAGCAGAGTCTCAAAGTTCAGCCTCACAAAAAGGCTCATGGCCAGTTCTGCCATAGCTCAAAACTCACCTCGAGTACTGGGTGCATTTTTGGGCGTCACAGTATAAAAAGGGCATACAGCTAACAGAGAGTGTCCAGAGGAGGTACACTAAATTGGTGAAGGGTTTAGAGGAGAAGGCGTATGAGGAGAGGCTGAAGTCACTTGGATTGTTCAGCCTGGAGAAGAGGAAACTGAGAGGAGATCTCATCATGGTCTATAACTTCCTCACAAGGGGAAGAGGAGGGGCAGGCGCTGATCTCTTCTCCCTGGTGACCAATGATAGGACCAGAGGAAATGTCAGGGAGATGTGCCAGGGGAGGTTTAGGTTGGACATTAGGAAAAGGTTCTTCACCCAGAGGGTGGTGGAGCACTGGAACAGGGTCCCCAGGGAGGTGCTCATGGCACCAAGCCTGACAATATTCCAGAAGCATTTGGCCAACATGTGCCCTCAGACACATGGTCTGAGTCTTGGGATTGTCCTTTGCAGGGACAGGAGTTGTGCTCGATGATCCTTGTGGGTCCCTTCCAACTCACAACATTCTATGATTCTATGAAAACTAAGATCCAAAGCATGCATGCCAGATCTTGCTCTACCTTAAGCTAGTTTGTCAGGGTAAATATTTACATATTTTGAAATATAAAATAGGTATCAAACCCAAACTTCTGCCATAGTAATAGACAAAAAAATCCAATTTGTAATACTTACTTGAAAGATTTATATATGGATGTAAAAGTTTGAGTAGGAGACCAAGACACACCCACACACTATCATAAGCAGTAATAATAAGCTACTGGGTATTTGACTTGAAGGATAGACTAGCAGCATGTATATTTATAAATAACATATTTATTAAATGAATGTACACTAGAAAAGAGGGACCACCTAGTTGTCCATTACAAATACTGTCTTGCTTCTTTCCCAGCTCTAGTCCCCTTTTACTTCCTGGGCTACTAGAAAAGCTAAAAATAAGGGGACGTGTAAACATTTTTCAAGCAGCTGTTTTGTTCTTACTGAAAGTGGCTGCTGCCTCTCCTTGTTTTCTGTGGCATTGAAATCGTGAGGCAATCTCACCCTAGTAGTTGCTGCCAGTCTAAGATGAGGCACCTTTTAGAGGTGGGTTGGATGCCATTATCTCAAACTGATATTAGGAAGAAGTTCTTCACTGTGAGGGTGGGCAGACACTGGAACAGGTTGCCCAGAGAAGTTGTGGATGCCCCCTCCCTGGAAGTGTTGAAGGCCAGGCTGGATGAGGCTTTGAGCAACCTGATCTAGTGGAAGGTGTCCCTGCTGATGGCAGGGGGGTTGGAACTGGATGATCTTTAAGGTCCATTCCAACCCAAACCATTCTATGATTCTATGATGTGAAGCCTATCGACCCTGGGGAGAGGTGGTACCCCTTATGGCGACATCTGGATTGGGACTGAAATGCAGCCTTGTTGAGCAGGCAGACACATCTGAGCTGCTTTAACTAGAGGGTCATGGCAGCCTCACAGTGGTTACTATAAGCTGCAAATTTTGGAGAACCCTTGAGGGATACCTTGTTTTGTAGGCAATCTTGTGCCCTGTGCCACTGTGGCTGAAGGGCTATGGATACCTGAAGCAGCCTGCATCCGAGTGCAGTTAATGCTTGGGGTCAAGCGTGGCAGGGAGACAAGGGACACATGAGTGTGTGGGCAACAACAACAGGCACCAAGGAGGTGCTGAGTGAAGGGAATGGCCATAGAGCTACAAGGAGCCAAAAAAAAAAAGGAAACAGCAAAACCCAGACTGGAAAGATGAGTGAGGACATATGGCATGGCAGAAATATAGTATACAACAGGAGGGTAGTGCAAGGGAAGCAAGTGGAACACAGAGGCAGATGGGGGACAGGAGTGTGTGTATAGAAAGCATGGAGTGGGATGTGACTAGGGCAGCAGCTTCTCCCATCTCAAGTAAAAGTAACAGGGAAGGAGCAAGGACTGGAGCAGCAGTTGCCTAGGTTTTCTCAGAAAGACAATGACATAGTAGATGAAAAAAACCCATTGAATTTGCAATAAAGAAAAAAGGCAATTCAAGAATCATGAGCTGAAATGACTTAAACTCATAGGATTAGTAAAACTGTAAAACAGTTGTAGCAATCTTGTGTATGGAAAGAAAAACTCAGCTCTGAAGTCTTTGAAATGGGTGTGGCAGCTCCGAACTGAGCACAGTTCAACACCTGATAAGAAGTGTTGAAAGGTTAAATAGCAGGGCAAGGTTTCATTTTCTAGAGATGTGAGGGGGGTAAAAACCTCCTTTTCTAAGCAAGGATTAGATTGTTTCCACTTAGCACTAGCTTTCAGATTCCCAGCATTAAATCAGTATTCAAAATACATTGGCATCCCTCTTGTTCCTGAAAGCCGTTAGTATTTTCAAGATTTCCAATTGTAAAAATAATTTTCTGTTGTATCAGTGCAGGGGGTGGATGTGAATAAAGAAACTAAATTAAAGGGTTCATTAAGATGAGATATTTCACTTAAAAATTTTACCTTTCAAAGTGGCTTTTTCAAAACTCTATTACCATCACATTGGTTAACTTGCTTTATTGTTGACTGATTACACTGAAAGGGGAAAACTATTTATTTTGGGTTTATGCTACACTTGTTTTTTCTGCACTGTTAAATCCACAGCCTTCAGGTTCTCTAGAAACCCTTAGGGCTCCTGGATGCCCATGCAACTAGGAATTAAATATTTTCAATTTCCATCTGAAACTGATTTAAAATGGTGTCATGTAAAATTTACATCACTGACTATAATTATGATCTGGAAACAAAGCCACATATGCTCAGCTAGCAAATGTCCTTGTGCTATAGCAATATAGCTTGTTCACAAGTGGCCTTCCTGCTCCCTCGCTTTTGTTAGGTTATTGTCACGTGGACACATGGGCACGGTTCCAGAAGAGATGCATTTATCTGGCATGAGTTTCTTTTTCTATAGCAAAAGTGTGAGATACAAGAGCACTCAGTGTGTTGCATGCAAGCCTTTATCTTTGTTCTATACATATACTTGCCCATAGAGAGAGCACTGTGTAGCAATGGTGACTCTTTCAATGTTTCCTTTTGCTAGCCCAACTGTAACTTCCTTTAATGGAGCATTCAGGAATTATTTCTACAATTGTGCATTGTGGTCCATGCAGAAACAGTTAAGCGCAAAATGTAACGAACACGAAGGTACAATAGAGAGAACATTCGTGCCTGTTCTCACCAGATATTATCCATACTGCACTTATGTGCATCTCTATAGGTGCCTCTCAGATGCAGAGACTGGAATGACACCAGCCCTAACAGGAATGAGAAATGGGAATTGCTCAGCTAAACTTTTATGTTAGCCTCCTCACTCCTGTTTTTCCTGTGCTTTGAACACAATAAACCCTGGAAGAAGCATGGGATCCACGCTCAGGGCAAAATTTCTTCATAACGGCACTGTGGCTAAAGAGATTCAGCTCGTATTTGCCACTGGAGACCAAAGGTTAGCAAGAAGCATGGAAAACAAGAAGTTGTTAATGCCTGGCCGTTGCCATACAAGCCTTGCCTGTCTCTTATAGAAATAACAGCTGATCAGCAGCCAATGCCCTTCAGAGGCCCAAGTGCTTATAAAAGCATCAAGTTTCAAATAATCTGGCAAAATACTGGTAACTGCTGTGGTGCTATGAAAATAAACCTACTAACTGGGGAAGGTTTGTCTGAGTGTGAAAATTCCGTCAAGAAAAGAAGCAAATTGAAGTGTTTGTCAGGTAAGGGAATAATTTGTGTCTGGTATATGATGGGAAGAAATATAGATATGGAAAATATGTCCACTAGGATTCAGTTTGCTGGGGATCTAGTCAGCAAAAACTCCTCCAATACAAGGGAAATCTGATGAGACAAGCCAGACATAACATAAATTGCTATGACGTCAGAGAAACAATATCATCAATATCTGGGATTGCTAGAGTGTGCATTGTTGAAAGAACAAATATGGTATTATAACAAGGATGAAACAAAAAGAAATTCTGTGTAATTTTGTTCCAAAATGGACAGCCATGGATCCTGTTCTCCTATAACTTTGAGATTACCATCATTGCAAATTTAAGTTTTCTGACCAACAGATCCTATTTCTTACCATATTAATTAAAAACTTCCTTCCCCTGCTTCTGTGAAGAGCACAGGGAAATTGGTTGGTGACCCTTCCACACTTCTGCTGCCAGTGCGTGGTGTTTCCATGCTGCAGGTCAACATGGAGACATCTTCTAGGGAAACAAGATGCTTTCATGTGAGATTTTATTTTAAAATCAGTTTTTTGAGCAAATCTGGGGTTCACGTTCTACACCAGTGAAGGGAAAAAATATCTTCAGTAAGGCCTTTCTGTCTAGTTGACAGTGTGGCAGCTATTGCTTAACAATGCAGCTCTCCAAGTCAGTACCATCAACAAGCCACAGAAATTCCCTTTGAGTAGAGTTGAGATCAGCATTTGCATTCATGTGTTGACCCTAGTCTTCCAACTTCCTGGAAGGTAACATACTTTTGTGTCCATGGCTCCCTGGGAAAATTAACTACTACTATAATAATGAAACTGTCTACCCAGGGAAGGGAGCAAAAGTGCAGGAGACAGAACTGCCCTGGGAAATAAATTTGGATTACGGAACTTATTTTATAATATATCAAAGTGACCCTTGTTCTATCTGTGCTCAAACCTCCTTTCACAGAATCACAGAATTTCCTCAATTGGAAAAGACCTATAAGATCATCAAGTTCAATCGTTAACCTCACACTGACAAATCCCCTAAATGATGACTAAACCAGGTCCCTTAGCACTGTGTCTACACGAGACTTAAATCCTTCCAGGGATGGGGACTCCACCACTGCCCTGGGCAGCCTGTTCCAATGCCTGAGAACAGTTTTGGTAAATAATTTTTTCCTAATATCCAATGTAAACCTCCCTTGGACCAACTTGAGGCAATTTCCTCTTGTCCTGTCACTTGCTACTTGGGAGAAGAGACCAGCCCCTGCCTTTCTACACCCTCCTTTCAGGCAGTTGTAGAGAGTGAGAAGGTCTCCCCTCAGCCTCCTTTTCTCCAGGTTTAACAACCCCAATTCCCTCAGCCGCTCCTCATAAGACTTGTGCTCCAGACCCTTCCCCAGCTTTGTTGCCCTTTGAATGGCTTTTCCTTAAAAATGCAGAGCTTCAGGCTATGCAGCCTTATATACAGGCACAACTCTTTATAAAGCAGCTTCTTCCCTACAGGTTGGGGGAAGCAGGATAGGAGAGTCTCAGTGACTTGACTATCTTTAGCTACTTAAAGCAGCCTAATCTTACAACTCTGAGGCTACACAGAACCTCTTAACGGCTGTACAGTTTCACGTGGTCTTGCTATACAAAGATAAATTGCTAGGCTCCCATCCTAAATTGCCTGTTCTACAGAACCTTGCCTGTAAATTAATAACAAATGTAAGAAAATTGGTAGAATTGTATTTCTGCAAGAGAAATTATCTGTTAACATTTAAATTCTTTGCCCCAGGCTTTAGTAAATCTTTTAGTCAAAGGTAAGATTAACTTCTTCCCTCTGGTTCCAACATCTTGGCTTATGCTGTTTCTAAAGGTGCACGAAGGATGGATATCCTTGCCTTTCAGCTTTTTGATCAGATCACTTTCATTTGGCCAGATGTTATCATGGCCATAAATTTCAAAGCTAAAAATGGACTTGACTTTTTTTCCCCTTATCCCTTAATTGTCTCAAATAGATAATGATTCAGTGCTACCTTGTGACCTTTCAAGTCTAGCTCACTGCACATTAAGTGAACATACTGATTTGGAGAGCCGAAGCGTTTATACTTTAGGGTTTTTAATAAAGGAGTTAGAATTTTCTATCTTTTATTTAAAGCAGTAGGTAAGAACAAGGTGACTTTATTCCTTTACTGTTGGACTTACACGTGCCAACTCTGGAGCCTAAAAGCCTGATTCTGTTCTTTTCACTTCAAATAATTATATCACAAAATCTTTACTTCTTACAAGACTGCTTTATAACATGTAAAGCCATTAAAACCTTAGATCCTGCTTTCACTTGTACTACCATAAATCTTGAGTAATTGATTAAGGAAAATTGACACCAGATTTGTGCCATCATAAAAAAGAGCAAAGAATGATCGTCAGCTCTTGTCCATATGACTGCAATATTAATAGCTCCAAAGGAACTTTGTCAGCATCTTGGTTCAAAATGAATGTTATGACGAGAATGGCTTTTTTGAAAGAATAAACTGTAGCAGAATATTTCTGTTTAAAAGTTTAAAATGAAATCCAATAGCATAGCATAGAAACTTGAAAGATCAAGCAAGACACATTAATTCATCAGGATTTCAATCTTTGTGGAAGATGACCCTCAACACCAGATTTTCTGCCAGTTTCTCTGGCATGTCCTTGTGGGGTAATTCCCAAAACATCTTGGCAGCCTCAGACAGCTGGTATTCCACACCACTGACATGATGCAGTTATCCAGAAGGTGCTTTTAGGAAGCTAGGGAATTCAAGACTGTAACTCTGTTTTGCTGTTTTATTTTCCCTTTATGTGCAAGTAGGAAAGATTTGGTTCTGGTCAAAGTCTTAGCAAAAACACCATGCTAGGTGAAACGGGAGCACAAGGAAGCTTCACATTGATGGAAAGAATCATGCTCTAAACTTCCTTATTAGCAGTGCAAAGGGTATCACAATAGCAGTGTACGTGTGATGCAATTCATGACTGCTTTGACTGTGGTCTAAGTCGTTTTAGTCAGGGATGTCAACAAGGAAAGGAGCGTGCTGGGTGTATTGTGCTGATTGTTTTATGTGTGCGCACTCTTTCTGGTGATACTGGTTGTGCAAAAGCAAAGAGTTCGAGCCTTCTCTATAATTAATTCTGATATCACTGCCCCATAGTCTATCTGCAGTGTCTAGTCTGGGCAGGACATCCAAAATGGCAAAACTCTTGATTGACTGTTATTTTTCTACCTTTCCTGGACTTTGAATTAACTCACTGTTAATAGAAGGGCAACTCTGTTCCCATGATTTCACAGGAGTTTTACGAAGGCATATTGACTCCTTTATAAAGCATCGGATACAGTTACAATACATACCATGAGGAGATCAAGAGGAAAAAATCAGACATTGAATATGAACAAAATACTGACATTAAACTGAGCACTGAATAAAGCCAGGGTCTGGTCATAGCTGCAGCTATGGCAGCCAAGATGCATACAAAGGAACTGCACTCAACTCAATGCATTGAACTCAGATTTTTACCTTTCTTCTGTGACAGGGTTTTGCTGTTTCAAATGTCTCTTCCTCCACTCATGCCCATAAACCAAGGAAGAAAAAACCCAAAGAAAATATAAGAAGTAGGTTCTATCACATGGGATGCTTGATGTTTTCAGGGTATGCCACAAAAAGGTGTTGGATTGGAACAAACAGCTTGAACAGACGATTTGTACACCATTTGTTACATCTGGGAAATGTAAGAGCAGTTAGTAATGGTCTTCTGGGGGAGCTGTCAGTCATTCCCAGCAGGCAGCACTGCTAATCTCCATAATTACACAAGCCATCATGATGTAATGCACACTCAAATAATTTTGCACCTTCTATTTTCTGTGTCATCCACCCCCTTTCCCTTTAAACTCTTTATGGCAAGGGGCATCTCAGTATTTGTAGTTTTCTGCATCACATGTATGCTTCTTGGTTTGGTTTTGGTGGTTAATGAATTGACTTTACTTTTTAAATTACAAAAGTTGTAACTAAAGCATGACATCAAAACAAGAAGAATGTCTGGAAATTCTAGGTCAGTTCACTGGCCCGCACAATTCAGAGAAATCAGTGAAGACTTCCCAGCACTGGTTTTGTTTACTTGAATATCAGTTGATATTGTAAATACAGTCCTGCTAAAAATGTTGTGTTCTCCATCTCTTAGCAAAACTTGAAAAGCATCTCTTTCTGAATACATGCTAATCTCAGTGAATTCATAATGTTTTGCATATGGTAGAAACCACCTCAAAATAATGTCTAAGCAACTCAGAAATGAACAGCCTTGGCAACATCTGTAGAGAAGATCAGTAACTTTTCCCTTTTAAGTATGAAACAGTCCATCTTCTTTACCACGTAACACAGAAAGTCTTTTACAAAACAAGATCATGAACCCACGTTGCAAAACTGTTCTCAGAAGCAGAGCTCAGTAAATGCCAAATTCAAACAAACCTAAAAAAATAAACAAAGGACCTCAATTCCGTTACCATCTCTGGTGGGACCTGGGGCTGTATATATCCATTTGATTTTTGCCCCCAAATTTGATGACCAGCTTCTTCAGTGTATTGCTCACTGTTTGGTGTATTACAGTTGCGGGAAAACACAGTCATTGCAATGTGTGCACTGGATGAAAATAAGTCGTTTGGGCAACAGCTGCATTTGTCTGAGTTGCCTGCCTTGTGTGTCCCCACCTTTTAGCTGCATGAGAGTTATAGTCAATGATGTAACTGCTACAGTACGGAAAAATACAGTTATCAGAGCCACTTCTAATAGGCTGGATATAGCTATGTCCCATTGCCTGAGGAATGCAGTCAGGCAAAGAAATAAAGAAACAAAACCATAAATGCTTTAAATATCACGTGTGTCTTTTCAGAGATCCATGTTTCATGTCAGTGCCATTTTCCCTGAAGTGATGTACCTAATTCTCAACTTGGTCCAAAGGAATTTAGGAGATCTCCAGCCAAAGTGAAAAAGTAGGAGCTTCTCCAGAGGCAGGAATAAATAGTTCATTCTGCCAGTTGGCTCCTTTCCATCTCACCAGTATCACAGGCCGCTGTCAAAGATCACTCTTGCTTTGAGAAATAGTCCCTAGGCAATGTGTAGAGAAAACTGTATCACTGAAGGATTTCTGTTTGGAGCAATCCACCACAAAACTAATGAAAAAGATGACAACTCCCTCATCCTGCATCTTTGCTCTGTATTACTCTTTTTCCCTTATTCCTGCCACCCACCCTCACTACTACGTAATCTGTTTTTTCAAGGGACAGAGATGTGTGCTAGAGAGTAACCATCAAACTCCAATTGTGTCTGAAGCTACTGTCAATGGCATCTCACATATCTCATTTTAAGAAAAGGACATGCATTCCAGGAACATAAATTATCTATTTAGAAGAATATTTAGATTACAAAAACCTCAAAGATAGGAAGTGTTGGAATCAGTGCTACCCAGGCAAGTAGCATTCTTTAAATTCAGGCATAAACTATTGAAAACTTCTTTTCTTTTTTCCCCAGACAATTTGTCCTAATTGCAAATCTCTGTCCTGGCAGCTTCTTTTGCAGCAAAATTGAACTAAAAATCCATGCAGGCACGACTGCCAGTTCAAATCCCGTTTATTTTTATTTGTTGTTTACATCTCCATTTTTAGGTCTCAATTGCTTTTCCTTGAGCCATGCACTTCTGGAATGTGTTGTTTTAAATTTTACAATCAGATAAAGTGAGAGTTAGTCACCCTCTATCCAGAGCACAGCTAACTGGACCTTGTAGGAGGAGGCTCAGGAGAAGAAGTTTAAGAGATTTCCCTAAGTCATGATGCCTGTAGGATGTCAGGGCAGAAGTTTTACTCAAGAGGTAATCAAAGTGGATGAAATGGCCTCCTGGAACAGGGATTAGCTCACCATAAAAGGAGGGGTCTGGAAAATAAAGATACACAGAGCACTTCTGACTCTTACAAGCAATTAGATGAGTGAGTACTGCGGGAACACCCCTCTTTCTCTCACTGAAATCTTCTGTCCAAGAGAAATTGTTGGTGAAGAGATGCATTTAGCACTGCTGCTACAAGGGAAAATAACTCAGCCAACAAACATCCATTTCTGGCCCAGAAAACATGATCCCAGGCAGGAAGTCTCCCTACCAGCCTTTGCACTGGAGATGCTACACTAAAGGCCAGGGAACTGCAACAAAAAAGTGCCTCAAGCTCTGTGTTTCTGCGGTCAAAGCCATTGCTCATTATGCACTGTGCACCTAGGCACACTTTTATCTCCAGGTTGTTACAGGAGATGAGTGTAGCATGCTTCCATCAGAGAAGAATGCTTCCAGGATTAGCCTCATTATAAGAGACCTTTTAAGTCTTCTTATTATTCATAAATTATACTGCTTTGTTGCTGGCATTCTTCAAGGCAATGGAGTTACTAGCTAGATGACCCATCCTCAAGATTAAAAGAAAAACTGGAGTAAATTTGCATGTGGGAAAGTTCAAGGTCTAGTTTTTGAAAGGAGATAAATGCCTTTTAATTTTATTGACTGTCATAGGAACACAGAAAATTTGCAGCATTCCCTGTGACCTGGCCCTATATAGTCTAATATTTGGATAGAATTAAGTTATGTTTACAGAGCTGTTATTACTGTCAGCTGAAATAAGCAGTACTGGCAGTCAAGGGACCTTTTAGAAAGATAACAACTTACTTTTTATTTGACATGAAGAGAGACTTCTTAACTAACTCAGTTGTTTGTACTTGGTGCTTGTGTTACTTATCACTGAAAATATACTCTTCACTGTTCTGGAAAATGGTTGTAAAAATGACCCTTTTTTATCTAAAAACTTTCCTACTGACGTATTTATAAAATACCATGCATTACAACATTTCCACAGCAATAGTGAAATGAAATAAATCCATCCCTGCTAGGAGAGATGTCCTGCCCTGCCACTTTACCCTTGAAAGATTTGGGATTAGCCAGTTTGGCATGACCTGATTAAAAAAACCCAAGTGGGTAGGCAGGAAGCTGGCTCTGTGCAAACTCTGCGTGGTACTGCCAAAATAAACATGCCTGACTGCTGCAAGGTTTCTGCCAAAAACCAGGGATAGGTCTTGACTGGAGGCAAAAGGAAAGAAACAGAGAAGAAATGACAGTTTGGCACCCAAGCCAGGAAAGGACAGTGCATGATGTCACCGGGGTACGACTCTGCAAAGCAAATGGTCATTACAGTAGGACCCTTCCCCACAACTCAGCCAAGAGCCGAGTCACCTTGTATGGCATCCTCAAGCATGGGGACACTGAGGCTTTGCTGACACAGGCAGCTTCATCTGGTTCCAGCAAGTGCCTCAGAAAGATCTGCATCCACCCATAAACATCTCTAGCTTTAATCTTCAGCCCTGGAGGTTCAATCAGTGCTCAAGGACAAATATCTGACATTCAGCAGCCTGCTGGTGGGTGTGAGCCTGGACCCTGCTTTTTGCATATGGAAATCTGTCACAGATACTAAACTGTATGCATTTCATCTCTTCACAACCCCCCCCCCCCCCACCTTTTTGGGGAGTTAGATTTGATGATCCTTATGGATCCTTTCCAACTTGAGATATTAGATGATTCTATGATTCCCAGACTCTTTGATTTGTCTGATCCTCCAGATGTGACATCAAACTGTGAAATCGGTGACAATGCAGTAATCAAAGTGAAAGCTGGGGAAGGAAGTGAACTCCACAAAAGCTTTGGGCATAGAGAAAGAAGCATTATCTGAGAGCACTTTCAGCCACCACCTGTTCTGGCTGCATGGTGTGGACTTGCTGTTTGATACCTTTCACAAATGGGAGGCTGTAAGCAGTGGGTTTAATGGCTTACAAATAACATCTCCACTCCTCCTATGCCCACAGTCAGCTCCAGTGGTGACAGCACATGCAGGCAGAGGGCACAATTTCTCAACAACCTGTGCTCTGCAGCGAAGCAGGTTAATATTGGGAAGAGGTACATTGCCTCCCAATACAGCAGAGCTCAATAAAGGAGATGTAGGATCTGAATGGAGAGTTGGGATATTTGATCCCATGCTGAGACATTTTCAGCTAAGGGGTATTCTTAAGGGATAAACTTGCCTTCTGGAGGGGTTTTGGGTAGAGCATAAGTGTTGCATACCACTACATTTTAACAAAGACAGCTTCATCGTGAAGCAAAGGATGTCTGGAATACCCTTGCTGGACCTACTTCTCCACACAAGTAACCTGTCCACAGATTTGCAGGAACTGTCATCCAGGGAAGTATGATATTCTAAAATGGAAGCAAACTCAAATCTTGCAGATTGTCAAGTCAGTCTTCCCAGTACAACTAAAGGAAGAACTTAATACAAGGGGGGTTGATTCAAGCAAGCAGAGAGCAGTGAAAAAGTAGTAAGCACTTTCCTGATAAGCTCAGGGAACATTTGTACTGGTAGGCAAAAACAACAGAGCTAGCAGCAGCACATGATGGATGTTACAGAAAATGTAGTTAACACATCTCTGTGCACAGTCCAGGAGCCAGAGTCAGAGCACTAAAGCTGTGGGAATTTTGGCAAGGAAAACCCAAATCACAAAGATAGGGATTACTGATTAGAGAGGATTCAGTGCTTTTTCTGCAGGTTTCCTTTACTGCAGGCTGCTTCTAGGTCTTTGTTTAATATGCAAATCTAAAATTAGGAAGATCCATTCAGGGAGATTTAATCCCAGGAAGGTTCATGGCAACTACTGACTCAGCAGTGGGAAGTTGCAGCTGCTGAGGACTTTGTGAGATCCACCAAGTCCCAGGAAATTACAAGGTACAGTTTAATCATTTAGATATTTGCTAAGGACTGCAAAGGACACACGCATTTCATTTAGCTCTGAAACACTCTTAAACTGCCTCTGGCATGGATTTGATGAGAAAACAGGGGAAACATACTGCAGCCGTGGCTGGGGATAGGTCAGTAAGGCACTTCTGACTTGTCTTATAATTCAAGGTATGAAGACCCTAACAGAAAGAGGCTCTTGAGCACAGGAGAGCAGCACTAATGCACTGAAAGCCTAAGCAGAACAAAAAAAGTAATGAAACAAACACTGTCCTAAGCCTGCAAGTGTTAAATACACCAATGGACTGGGTACTTCCCCACTCCCTGAAGCCCATCTGTTCCTCCCCACTTGACCTGTCTGCATTAGCTCAGGAGCCATCAGAGTGCTCCACCAGTCTCAGTGTGCGATTCCAAGTACAAGCCGGAAAACCAAGAGTTCAGGGAATTATCCCCAAAGATGAGGTTTTCATGGTAACAGGTATAAAAATAAATCATGCATCAGAATGGGTAAGTAAAGAACAACGCGATACAGATGTGACACTGTGCACGGTGTCAGTCGTGTGCTGAACTGCTGTTTGCAAATTATGATTCTGTGAAAACAGAAAGAAAATAAAAGCAAATGTAAAAGAAGAAAGGTAGATACATAAAATCAAGTGTAGAGATTATGTCAAAGACAGTAGTAAAGATGCTACCTATTTTGACACTGTTTTGCATTATCTAAGTTCCACCACTATATTTCAAGAAGAGTTTGGAAATTTGTGGGCAGAAAGTTCTGCATGAACACAGTTCAGGGTCAGAGGGGTACAATCAGAGTGCCAGCCCTCTCTTTCATTATCCAACTCAAGGCTATTAAAGTAGCTCAAACTATAAAAGGTGGCGTTTGGATTATGCTTGTAACATCTCAATTTAAGTAAAATATATGTTTGTCAGCTGCTTGGTACTCAGGTTGTTTTTCCTACTCTTCTGCCCATGGGAGCCTCAGTTCTCTGTCTTGTTCCTCTGATATTTTCTGATCCCATAACTGCCAACTGGCCTAATTAAAACAAAGTTGACCTGAGCTATAATGCTCACTATAATATGCTAAACTATAGACTATCTAAACTAGACTATATATAAACTATATACTTATACTCTAATAATTATCATTTACCACCTTCTGCATTTCTTGAACCCAATACAATATCCAGGTGTCATGGAAGAGCTGGGATGAAAACAGGGCTACCCCAGGGACAACCCCTTTGCTGCAGGTTGCGTGACCCAGCCAGTTGTGTCCTTCAGCCCAGCCTGGGTATGAGCTTGGTGGAAGGAAAGGAAAACTCAAAGCCACATTTGGGCTGTGCAGCCTGGATATATTATATTAACCCTATTTTTACTTGCAGTGGGAACATGGGAAGATGGATGGTATTTGGGCACAGGACCAGAGTGTGGGGAAGAAGATGTGGCACTTAGACATCTCCCACTTTCTTCTCTTCTTCCCCTCTTTCTTTCTGGCCCCCAGCCTTCCTACCTTTTCACTGGCATTACTTCCCACTCAGCCTACTGCATAGAACAGAAGTTCTGGCGTATTTGCCTCCTCTTGATACCCCTCACACGGGTGCAGGGGACATACCTTTCTTGCTTTGCCCTGGCTATGAACTTGCCATTTGTTCAGCCGGGGGAAAGCAGTTGGACTCCACTGCGCAGGAGATGAATGCCCAGGAGGGATCTGGCCTCAGGTGCAAGAAACATGTCGGGTTCCCCTTGCTGGCAGGAGCAGTGTAAGCTGTCCCACTGGTAAGCTCTGTTTCAATCGGGTTCAAGAAGTGCTCGAAAAACTGTCAGCCTGCCATTGAGACAGCATGATGCATTTCCCTGTAGTCAGGTTCTAGCAGACAAGCAGAATCGGCCTGAAAGCAGAAACCACAGTCCCAGAGCAATAGCCAGCACTTATTAGGATCTCACTAAGAATGAAGTTGGCAGGACCGGAGAGACATATTGCTAAAAATACATTTGGCAGTTAGCAGGAGAGAAGTAAGAGAAAAACCTGCTTCACTCAGCCCTCTTTGGCCACATACGCTTAAAAGAGCAGGAGGCCCCACAGCAGGCGTTCACTGGAATCATCCTCTGTGGGTCTAAGCAGCAAATCTGAATTGTGGATTTGTTACTGAACCCTGTTCAGTCCTGGAAAAAACTGGGGAAGGAGGAAGTATAACCATTCTTTCCCTCAAGGAAATGATCAAGTGTCAAAGCGAATACATGCAGATTAGGAGTGAGACAACTAGTAGCTGCATCACACTGAACTCAGCTTCCATCCCAGAAACTCATCAGAAGGAGAAGGCTGATGAAATGAAACTCCACTTTATCTTTGTACTCTACTTTCTCTTTTAAAGTATTTTCTCAGTGTCTGTGATGCATAAGGTTTCTTTGGAAAGATGTGTTTCTTTGGAAAGATCGTTTACCAGTTAAGTGCTGGGTCCTGCACTTGGATCACAACCCCAAGCAATGCTACAAGCTTGGGGTAGAGTGGCTGGAAAGTTGCCCAGTGGAAAAGGGCCTGGGGGTGTTGGTTGACAGCCGGCTGAATGTGAGCCAGCAGTGTGCCCAGTTGGCCAAAAAGGCCAATGGCATCCTGGCCTGTATCAGAAACAGCATGGCCAGCAGGACTAGGGAGGTGGTCCTCCCAATGTCCTCAGCACTGGTGAGGCCACATCTCGAGTACTGTGTTCAGTTTTGGGGTCCTCACTACAGGAAAGACATGGAGGTGCTGGAGCGTGTCCAAAGCTGGTGAAGGGTCTGGAGAACAAGTCTTATAAGGAGCAGCTGAGGGAACTGGGTTTGTTTAGTCTGGAGAAAAGGAAGCTGAGGGAAGACCTTATTGCTCTCTACAGCTACCTGAAAGGAGGGCATAGTGAGGTGGGTCTCGGTCTCTTCTCCCAAGTAACAAGCAATAAGACAAGACAAAAAGGCCCCAAGTTGTACCAGGGGAGCTTTAGATTGGATATTAGAAAAAAATTCTTTACCGAAAGGGTTGTCAAGCATTGGAGCAGGCTGCCCAGGGAAGTGGCTGAGTCACCATCCCAGAAGGTATTTAAAAGACATGTAGATGTGGTGCTTAGGGACATGGTCTAGAGATGGACTTGGCAGTGTTAGGTTTACTGTTTGACCTGATGACCTCCAAGGTGTTTTCCAACCTAAATGATCCTGTGATTCTATGATTCTATTGGATCTCAACTGTCAAGTATGTCCTGGTAAAGGAGTGCTGGGGAAGGTATCGGGCAATTAATTCTATGTTGCAATTGCATTTAATCTGTCAGAGTTATGTTTCAAAACTTCCTAAAGGATGTAATTTTGTCCTCATAGCTTTCAGTTTCATTGTGAAGGCACTGAAGTAGGTCAGCTTGTACAAGACTTTTGGGTTTTATGACAAAAGGAAAAAAAACCCAGCATCAGAAAAAAAAAAAGCTAGAAAGGAAGAGAACTCAGAATAGGAGAGCAGATATGGAGGAGAGGCTGAGGAATAGGGTATTTGTATTTACTGTCAAGGACAATATTGTCTCCTAGAAGAGGAAAAGTGCAAAATACTTGCAGAGTTTCTGCTGCTCTAAGTTTGTGTACACTGCCTCTTGCTAACTAACGTGTGTCACCTGTGCAGTATTGTAAAACACCTGACCTCCTTTTGACATCCCCTTTCAGTGGATACCACCCGATGGTAAATGAAGAGTGTCTGGAAGGCAGAGCAGGACTTCTTGCAAAGATGTTAAGTTATCAAAGCAAAGACTTCTTGCAAAGACTTTTAATAAGTTATCACACCTTCTTGCCAGATTACTGCATCCTGGATGCTTCCATGAGGGCAGAGCTCCTGTACGGGGTTGGGGAAGATGAATCACTCCATTCCAGTGGCAATACACATGGGGATGAACTTTTGCTTAATGGTATCTTTTTCTCTTGGTTGTTCAAGTCCTCCACCTTGCAAGGCCTCCACCTTTGTCTGGTAACCAGAGTGGGGAGGTAAGCAATATTTGCTAATGGCAGTAGAATAGGAGGAAAGGACATGCTGTCTTGTGCCTTGCAAAGTACAACAGTGTTTCTGTAAGTTTGGGGGTGTCCATAAGTGACTGCTGATAATCGTCTCCAAGCCACATGCTGTGCTGGAGGCAAAGACACTCTTCAGTTTATAAAGAACAGCAAAGTACCTGGCAATCCTGAATAAGCAACACATAACCTTTTTGTGGTTAGGTTATGTAGTTTATACTCTACACAAATATAAGTGGCAAGAAAGAAAGGTGCAGGAACATAAGCCTCTTCACATGACTCAGAACTTTAAATCTGTCTTCTTGCTTAATCCAAGTGTTGTGATCACAGCACAAGCACTTTGCTGGCAGTGCATAGTTTGCTAAAAGCAAGTTGCTTCCTATGGGCAGTTCTATGCAGAGAAAATCTCCTTGGAGAGCTTCCTAAAAGGTTACTAAGAGATACCTCCCTCACTTCTACTTCTCAATATAAACCCATGTTACCTGCCATCCAAATAATTCCCAGGACTCATTGTTTCACTTCATCAAAATTTAGTGGCAACCTGTAGCAAAATTAAATTATTACATAAAATTGCATCTGATAAACAAATTCCTGTAGGACTTCTTCACCAAAAAATAATGCATTATCAAAGTCTAGATTTTTTTATATTGATCCATAACTAATCTGTACCTGATCTTTGGGTGTCAAGGAGTTTACACAAGCTTGGGATTGCTATATGTTCCATTTGTAGCTATGAAAAGCAGCTATTTATTTTTATAATTATGCCTTTTATATTTATAAGGTGTTTTCATTGTAGCCATTGTGACACCACTGGTGGTAAAGCTCTGCAAACTGGCTGTGGAATAGTGGAATCAGACTGAGAAAACCTCAGGACCTTAACTGATGGTTTTTAACTCCCCTGTAAAGCACTGCAGATGCCTATTGCCTCATATACTCATTGCTGATCATCACAGGTGGTCAATTTTATATTGTAAAAATGTGTAAGGTCTCTGTGGTATATTAATTCCATTTTTATCAATGCTCAAAAATTCTGAAGAGTTTGCTTCAAAATGTGGAGTATTTCGCCTGTAGTAGTTTAAATTCCTAGCTATAGTATGCTGATCTCCTCAATCTGAAATGAGGAGACAATAACCCTGTGAACAGAAGTGCTGCAGTTCTCTACCTGTCATTAGTCCATGTCAACACTTCATTAAACTGTCCAGAGCCTGCAAGCATAAGACAAATGGACTTGATTCTGCAAAAGAAGTAGAAGGAAAAATAATCATTTTCCATCCTGTGTGTTTTGTTGATTAATGGACATAAATTCAATTGACAGGCATAAGAAGTTGAATGGACAAGAAAGGCAGCAGTTTAAAATATCATATTCCTACAGTTGGAAGTCAGGTGTCTGTGAGCCATTAGCCCTTGTAAAGGTTGGGAGACTGATGGTTCCTGGCGTGAGCCATGAGATAGTCACCTCTAGATACCTTGGGAAAATAAAAAGTTATCATGCGGTCCATTAGCTGCAAATTCCAATCTGTATGGTCAGGGCTGAGGCACAATGGATACAAGAGTGCATGAGACATTTAAATCAGTGTTGTATCTCTTTTGTAGCCAAAAATCTTCAGCTTCCAGTGATATTTCTCTTGCTGAATGCCATTCTGTATTTCTGAGAGTTCATGATTTTTAAGTGTAAAAGTTTGAAGCTGCTGAAATGTAGTGGTACACTATGTATAGGCAGAGAGACCAAGCCGTTCCAAGAAGACACACTGACCTCAGAGGTGAGGAGAGAATAAAGGCAAGCAAAATAAAGCAGCAGACTGGGCACATTTATTAACATTAGTTTAAAAATGTAAAGCTAAAATACTGTTTTGTAAAAATAACTTATTGCACACATTAAGTATGTTTTTATCAGACTAACTTTAAGAAACAGAGGCAAGTCATATATAAGGACTGTGCTTATATTTAGTCTATAGGAGGAAGAAAATCAGGCAAAGAGGATAGAATAATGGGGAAAGGATGCCAGGTAATAAGTGAGTGAACACTGAGGAGTAAAAAGGATAATAATTATCCTGCAGCAGAAAACAAAAATTTGAGATGACAGGGACTAATGTGTTAGGATTGCTCAAAGCCCCTTTATGCTGTTTAAATTCATGAGTGACCAAAACCTCAGCTGGTTTCAAGTCATCCTAGGTTCTCAAGGGAGACTTAAAGTATTATTTCATTAAAAACCTTAGCCAGTTTGTAATTGCCTGAAAGATTACCTGTTTTTCCATGTCTACCTGATAAAACATATTTTTTTCTCCTTATGATTCTTGGTGCTTCTCTTAGACCAACAGTACTACTGCTGGTGTTTTAAAACACTTGGTGCTAAAAAAACCTGAAATAATTAGAGTGAGAAATACAAGAACACTGAAAATCAGGGCGGGGAAAAAAAAAGTAGCTTTACTCTGTGAGAGTTTACAGGGAAGGAAATTCATTAGGTGAAGTTAAACAAGATTTCCCTGAAAATCACAAGATTTATTGTAGGAAGATAGAACCCATTCAGAAGAATGGTAACCCTTACAGGGGTGCAATCTGTGACTGCGAGATCCCAGAGAGCTGCAGAGCTCTTGGGCCCAGCCGTGGTCCAACTCCACAGTAGGGCACAGCACAGGTATCCACCAACATCCTGAGAGCAGAAAGCGGGGTGAATGTGCAGGCTTTGCAGATCTAAGTAGTTTTGCTGCCCCGTGAAATAATAAAATCCTTTTATTTGATGTGCTGTATCCAAAGGGCTCATACTGTATTTCAAAATCGATTTTCTTCTGCTCTGCTTGCACAAGTTCCAGCTCTAACAACAGAAATGTTATAAACAAAGGCTGAGGGAGGGGAATCGTGGTTATAGCTCCCTGCTCAGATTTCATAATGTAGATCTTGATACTTCAGAAAATGGGGGCTTTTTTCTCTCCAGTATCTCTGGAAATATTTTTGTTCCTGAATATTAGTCTATTTAGAGACTGGAAAAAGACCCAGCTGGGTAAGATAAGCCAATGTAGCACTGACAGTCACAAAATTATTACAGATATTAATGACCATCACACAGGTTTCAGAAAGTGAAGAGCTTCCCACTGCTAGAAATTATCTACCAGAATATTTCTGTAAGTTTTGCAGCTTTTAGCAAGAGCAAGACTGACCCTAGTAAGTTACTTATGAACTCAGATTCATGCAGCAGCTATCTGAGAATTTGAGAAGGTATAGTGAGCTCCTAAACAACTGATTTAATTAAATGCAATTAAGGACTAAGAGGTAACATATGCATGCAATTATATTCTCTTGATCTAGCAATTCATATTAATAACTCTCAGAGAGCATTTTCAAATTTGTTATTTGCTGGTGCTCACTCTTTTTTCTTTTTTTTTTGGTGTGATTTATTCCCTGTATACATCTTGTTGTATCCTACAGGCAAGTTCTGCTTTAGTATGATCTTATTCAAATTCTGGTCAGGGAATATGAGCCAGGCCTAGCAAACACAAACAGTGAGAGATTCTCTCTGTCCAGTGGAAGGTACCTGAAGACTAAAAAATTCCCTGTGAGTATAAAATTCAACCCTTAAAGAGCATGTTTGGAGTCACTGGGTGAGTAATTTTTATGTGTTCACTACATTGCTTTGTCTGATACATAGATTGGCTACCAACTCCGTCTCTTAAATTATTTTTTTTCCAAAAATATCACAGCACCCTTACAAAAAGCACAGCTTGAACCTTATTATGAATTAAACTATTAAAAGACTTAACCAGTAATTCCTCCTTAGCAAATAACAAAATAGAAGCAAGTATCAGAGATTTACTACAGAGGGAAATTATTATTTCAAAGCTGAATCTATAAAGGTAAAGTATTAAGAGAATTAGACCTGTTCTGTAAAATATTAAACTAAATAACTTTTCCCACACATGCAGTTGATATTTCTTTTTTTAGGTGATGAACAATCTACATTGTGGTTGATATATTACCCCTTACAAGTTCTTTAACTCATATCCCAGAAACATTTAACCTGAAATTACTCTGAGCAATGGAATGTAAAATAAAGATAACAGTTTAAGAATCTGAACACCAGTTTTGGCGAAGTCAAACTGTCAGTGCTCATTAATAGCAGGTTTGAATTTGAAAGAACTGGAGAGTCCTTACACTTAAAAAAAAAATTAAAAATATACTTTTGGTGGGTACTTCCTTGATGTGGGATAGCATTTGTCAGCATCATGCAAAAACAAAGGAGAGGGAATATCATGTTCCTAGAAACCTTTGATCTCTTGCTTCACTGAACACGCCAGGCAGCTTGAACTCCTGACACCCGTGGGCATGCGCAGAATATCATCCAGACAATCAAAGCCTCCACAGGCATACTGCAATGAAAGGCTTGGGTTGTCTACAATGGCATGACTCCTTGCAGCCCAGAAGGCC